>NW_027637144.1:292500-392500 GCF_951216825.1 Electrona antarctica | reverse complement strand
ACTGTCTGTTCTCCTATTGGCTGACTGTGAATGTGAAGCCTCGCAAATTGTGTGTGTGTGTGTGTGTGTGTGTGTGTGTGTGTGTGTGTGTGTGTGTGTGTGTGTGTGTGTGTGTGTGTGTGTGTGTGTGTGTGTGTGTGTGTGTGTGTGTGTGTGTGTGCGCGCGTGCGTGTGTGTGCGTGTGCGTGTGCGTGCGTGCATGTCATCTGTCCTCTGGGCAGACCAGATCACCATGACCTCTGTCCTCTGGGCAGACCAGAGCACCATGACCTCTGGGCAGACCAGAGCACCATGACCTCTGACCTCTGGGCAGACCAGAGCACCATGCATGTCCTCTGGGCAGACCTGGTCTGCCCTGGTCTCTATACTGCCTCCCCCTGGCCAGCCGGGGCGCCTGATGGAGGGGAAAGGAACTGGTCTCTATACCACCCCATTCGACTGGTATCACCCCATATAATCGGCGAAATCATCCGTTATCAGCACGTTTGAATGGGGCCAAAATGTCCATACTGGCATCCTCACTGTTCAGTATGTCATTATCTGCGATTGTAGCATTGTCATTATCACTGATGTCCTGACGGAGGCGTGCTGTGTCTGGTGGCCATGAGCTACGTGAGGCACCGCCAAGCGAGGCGCTAGCCGAGCGAGTCGCCGTGCCGAGCGTTGCGAAGGCCACCAGACCCGACTCAGCGCCGTTCGAGTTACGTCCTGATAGACAGAGAATAGTATATATTAGTAGCTCCTAGTTCCATCATGCACCAAAATGACACGTCCACCAGGGGGAAACCTTGACCAGGCTATGTGGTGAGGATGCCAGTATGGACATTTTGGCCCCATTCAAACGTGCTGATAACAGATGATTTCGCCGATTATATGGGGTGATACCAGTCGAATCGGCTGTCTATACTGCCTCCCCCTGGCCAGCCGGGGCGCCTGATGGAGGGGAAAGGAACTGGTCTCTATACTGCCTCCCCCTGGCCAGCCGGGGCGCCTGATGGAGGGGAAAGGAACTGGTCTCTATACTGCCTCCCCCTGGCCAGCCGGGGCGCCTGATGGAGGGGAAAGGAACTGGTCTCTATACTGCCTCCCCCTGGCCAGCCGGGGCGCCTGATGGAGGGGAAAGGAACTGGTCTCTATACTGCCTCCCCCTGGCCAGCCGGGGCGCCTGATGGAGGGGAAAGGAACTGGTCTCTATACTGCCTCCCCCTGGCCAGCCGGGGCGCCTGATGGAGGGGAAACTCCCCCCTGTCAGGTGATAAGAAGCGTCCTGCTCACTCCTCATGCATTGAAGGAAGCATGAGGTCAGTTCGTTGCTCTCCCCAGGTTGGCAGAGAGAGAGTAGCATCCAGGATTACAGTTGAAAAGGTTTAATGTTATCCAACATGCGGTGTGGGTCCCTGCTACGGCCCTTGGGGTTTCCCTGCTACGGCCCTTGGGGGTCCCTGCTACCGTCCTTAGTCTGAAACACATTGAAGACTCAATGTGACAGTGGTTCAGCGGTAGAGTGGCCGGATGGGAACCGCAAGGTTCCCGGTTCGATCCCTGTGGGCTCCCCCAGAGTTAGTGTGGAAGTGTCCTTGAGCAAGACTCTGAACCCCTAAATGCTCCCGATGTGCAGGTTGGTGCCTTGCATGGTTTCCTCCGCCATCGGTGTGTGAACGCACCGAGTGTCGCGATACGAGCTGTAGATCCGCTATATCTTTTTAAAATCGTGAAAATGTGGCGCAAATTTGGAATAAAATATCCTTTCAGAGCGACATGTTTTTAAAAGACATTTAGTAGAATGGAGCTCAGGTCTAAAACGGGTTCATTGCAGTAGCGCCGTCTCTCCTGCAGGTGGTGTACAAGAACAACGACATCCGCCTGGAGCTGTCTCGTCTGGCACGCATCGTGGACCCCAAGATGAAGATCCAGGGCGAGGTGTCGTACCGCTGTGAGAACGTGGCCACCCTGGACCCCATCTCCTTCGAGACCCCCGAGGCCTTCATCTCGCTGCCCAAGTGGAACACCAAGAGGATGGGCTCCATCTCCTTCGACTTCCGCACCACCGAACCCAACGGGTTGATCCTCTTCACCCACGGCAAGCCGCAGGAGCGCAAGGAGACCGCCCGGAGCCAGAAGAACACTAAGGTACGTACCCCGAGACCCCATGAGACCCTTACCATGACCCTGAGACCCCATGAGACCCTTACCATGACCCTGAGACCCCATGAGACCCTTACCATGACCCCTAGACCCCATGAGACCCTTACCATGACCCCGAGACCCCATGAGACCCTTACCATGACCCTGAGACCCCATGAGACCCTTACCATGACCCTGAGACCCCATGAGACCCTTACCATGACCCCGAGACCCCATGAGACCCTTACCATGACCCTGAGACCCCATGAGACCCTTACCATGACCCCGAGACCCCATGAGACCCTTACCATGACCCTGAGACCCCATGAGACCCTTACCATGACCCTGAGACCCCATGAGACCCTTACCATGACCCCTAGACCCCATGAGACCCTTACCATGACCCTGAGACCCCATGAGACCCTTACCATGACCCTGAGACCCCATGAGACCCTTACCATGACCCTGAGACCCCATGAGACCCTTACCATGACCCCGAGACCCCATGAGACCCTTACCATGACCCTGAGACCCCATGAGACCCTTACCATGACCCTGAGACCCCATGAGACCCTTACCATGACCCCTAGACCCCATGAGACCCTTACCATGACCCTGAGACCCCATGAGACCCTTACCATGACCCTGAGACCCCATGAGACCCCATGAGACCCTTACCATGACCCCGAGACCCCATGAGACCCTTACCATGACCCCGAGACCCCATGAGACCCTTACCATGACCCCGAGACCCCATGAGACCCTTAACATGACCCTGAGACCCCATGAGACCCTTACCATGACCCCGAGACCCCATGAGACCCTTACCATGACCCCGAGACCCAGAGACCCCATGAGACCTTACCATGACCCAGAGACCCCGAGACCCCATGAGACCCTTACCGAGACCCCATGAGACCCTTACCATGACCCTGAGACCCCATGAGACCCTTACCATGACCCCTAGACCCCATGAGACCCTTACCATGACCCCGAGACCCCATGAGACCCTTACCATGACCCCGAGACCCCATGAGACCCTTACCATGACCCTGAGACCCCATGAGACCCTTACCATGACCCTGAGACCCCATGAGACCCCATGAGACCCTTACCATGACCCCGAGACCCCATGAGACCCTTACCATGACCCTGAGACCCCATGAGACCCTTACCATGACCCCGAGACCCCATGAGACCCTTACCATGACCCTGAGACCCCATGAGACCCTTACCATGACCCCGAGACCCCATGAGACCCTTACCATGACCCCTAGACCCCATGAGACCCTTACCATGACCCCGAGACCCCATGAGACCCTTACCATGACCCTGAGACCCCATGAGACCCCATGAGACCCTTACCATGACCCTGAGACCCCATGAGACCCTTACCATGACCCCGAGACCCAGAGACCCCATGAGACCTTACCATGACCCAGAGACCCCGAGACCCCATGAGACCCTTACCATGACCCCGACACCCCATGAGACCCTTACCATGACCCTGAGACCCCATGAGACCCTTACCATGACCCCGAGACCCAGAGACCCCATGAGACCTTACCATGACCCAGAGACCCCGAGACCCCATGAGACCCTTACCGAGACCCCATGAGACCCTTACCATGACCCCGAGACCCCATGAGACCCTTACCATGACATGAACACAGAGAATACACACATTATGGACAAACCCTCACCTTGACATGAACACAGAGAATCGAGAGTTATGTATATAACTACGGTTCTATGAATACCGGATGACCGCCAGAGGGGCGGTGTTTTCAACACCTGGATATACATCGCGCGCACGCGCAGAGGTCGAATATTTATACCAACACTGTCACTCGTGACCCCCTGTGGGCGTGAGCCACCGATATAGGTGCCCAGTTCACAAGGTTCATCCTCATGAAATCTTTTCGTCGGGATTCCGAGTGACAATGAACTCTGACGGTCATCCGGTATTCATAGAACCGTAGTTATATACATAACTCTCGTTCTATTTCATACCTACTGACCGCCAGAGGGGCGGTGTTTTCAACACCTGGATGACTCATACCAACATGGTCACGAGGAATCTGCGCTTACCGAGGTCGGTTTGCAGATCTAATAGACAGACAAACAGCCGTCACCACAGGGTGAGGGAGAGTCCGGTTGGCTGACTCTTGGCCAAAGCCCAACACAGATGGAGCCCATTTGGCTGCACTGCAGCACAGATGTCCACCCCCTGGTCTGGCATGTCAAAATGCCCCTGGGGAGGCCTAGAGGCCTACTGAAGAAATGTACCTCAACGCAACAATCAAAGTACCTCTAAGTGTTGCGTTCGTCTCTGTTGAATCAAGGCACAGCCCTTCCTGTGCCCTCCATCACAGACACAGAACAACTAAACAGCCATCACAGCTATGCCGTGCCACAGAGCCCGGACAGGGCACAATAGGCAGGTACTAGAATGCTCCATGCCTGGTTGTGGAGCAAACTAAAAATGATAGGCTAGCCAACGTGAAAGGCAGAAAGTCCTTGAAGACATAAGAGGGATTGGCGAATGGTAAACCCAGACCCATCGGCATCCCAGTCTCAGGCACCGGGCAGGGCCTGAAGACAACCTACTCACTTCCGTAGGGTCGCAGTGAGGGTAAATGGTACTAGCAGATAGCCATTTGAGAACGGCCCGATCCAAGGGAGGGCTGGGGAAAAGTCCATCCAAACCTGGTAGAGTGGTACCTCATACCAGATGGTAGGGGGGCGATTACTCGCCCCGTCAGCGTGGCTGATGGCATACCCACAATAAAGTGTGACAGGCGCTGTCCAGAGAGAGCGCAACCTTTATTAGAGCCATCATAGCCAATGAAGAGCCGTTCTGACCACCAAGTGCACGTGGTAGGTCTAACATAATAGGCTCTCAGGGCCCGTACTGGGCACAACAGTTCTCAATCACAATTACTCTCCTGGTGGAGGGTTAAGGCTGCCAATATCACAGGCAGGTATCATGAAAACACAGAGCAACATGGTGGTGCTTTGTCTCAACTAGACCACAGTTTACTCGTGTTGGCGTGCAACGCCCTGGTGCAGGATGCACAAGAATCAAGTAGGGTTCGGACAATAGGCATGATTGTCAGTGGTCAGTTTACGCAGCCGAAGGTGACCCGGGTGAGAATGCACCCTCTCCCTAAACTGTGACAGGGTATTCTGTCTCTGTGGGGAGGCCAAAGCACTTCATCGAGAAGCTGCAGTAGATGATTCGGCTGCAGTGGTAACCAAAAACGAACCTCTAGTCGCATATAGCCCGCCCAATATGAAAAACAAATTGAGGCGGAAACATGGAAACTCATACTTCCTACACGGCACCAAAAGTGGCAGTGTAGAGAAGACTTACAAGAAGTCGCCTGACCAGGGGTGGGCCAGAGTGTCCTGCCCTAACGGTCAGTGCCGAAAGGGAGAGCTACAGTTGGCCAAGCGCTCAAGGCCAAAGATCCTGCTCTGCCGTACATATGCCCAGTGATACGAAACATCATCGGATCCAAGAGGCTTAAATGGGAAGCATGTCCGCCGCCTGGACTGTATACCCAACAAGAGCATTGCTATGAAACCAGCAAGATGAGGCAAGACCTCCTGCAGAGACTGACTGGATCGAGCGACCCCTTAGTGGGTCGGAAGATAGACTGTTGACATATCATGTTACGAACAAAGTCTAAACATCCCAAGGGCCAAGTCCACTGCACACTGGCCCAGTACATCACAGACACTGGCTGGATGTGGTAGGCAGTAGAGCGAAGCACGCTCTTACTTAAATGCCTGTACATAACTGAAACAGTAACCCAACCGTATCCACGGTGGTAGGCAGAATTCTGGGGTTCGAAGCCCAGAAATTATAGACAGAACATGTAAAAGGGTGCAATGAAAGCAGCCCTAGAGAAGCAACTGTCTATGTCGCTTCGGTGTGCCTAACAACCAGAGGGACTGGCTGGCAGCACTGTACTCGTCCAAGACAAGACAGGTCAGTGGAAGCTGTCCGGCAGCCCCCCATTAACGCTAAGAGTTCAAGGCCATGCTTGCAGACCATTCTCAATCTGGCACCGCCTGGAGCACATCCACTGTGCCCAGCATACATGACCAGAAGCAGCTGGTAGGTCTGAGATCGAGGATCAGGCGAAAACCACCACCGTCATCAGTCACATCATGAATCAAGGAGAAACCTTCAGTTGAACCAAACTGCTTGTTCACCGTGCACTATGCTGCAAGGTCTGTTGGGTGGCAGGCCCAAACATCCGGCCTGGAACAACAGGCAGAGTGTTAAGTGTCCCACTGTACTTCCCTGAAAGTGGGGCCTGTTAGAATGCTGAGTCTATAATTGATGTGCAAGCTAGTTCAGCTGTACAGTTGCACATACGCAACATGTGTCCCCTGCATTTACCCATCTTATTGCTACTAGGAGCAATGAGCAGCCATTCTACAGCGCTCGGGGAGCAATTAGGGGCTCAGACCGGGACACACATGGACACATTGCTGGCCGGATCTGGCATTGAACCCGGGACATCCAGGGGCTCTGGGTCGCCAGGCGGGCTCACTAACCCGCCGTGGCCTCCCCTCGGGGCCACACTAGGCCCCAATATCATCAGGGTAGTTAGTTACCACGTAAGCTAACTCCTAGAACAAGCATCACCCATAGGTGCCGTGCCTGCGCATCAATGCGCGCAGGCCAGAGGGCCAGGATGAGGTGACCATTAAGGGACCGTCCAACACGTCCCAGTCCAGCTGCCGTGGCATGGATCTAGTTGGCAGACCAGTGACTCTACACTGCGTGCGGCCATGGGCAATAGCCATACTAGCTCGAAGGCTTCATCTAGTGCCACCACCAGAGAAGCAATGCTGGCATTAAGTCCAGGGTTAATAATAATAATAATAAAACTTTATTTTTTAGTTGCCATTTTTTTAGGCAAAGCGAGCAGGCCAGCAGTGGAAGACCTTAGGGGGCGGTTTGGGACATATTTCGGCAGGCAGTCATGTAGGTAGGAAGGTGCGAGACCATTGAGAGCTTTATAAACAAGTAAAATAATTTTAAAATCAATCCTAAAACAGGGTTAGGGACCGGTCAGTGCTACTCATCACAGACCACGAGTAGCGGCTCTGCAAACAGCAGGAAAAGAGCAGCACCCATGTAGCAACCCATTAAGACAGGAACAAGTCTGGGTTGCCGCTGCTATGTAAAGTATATAGCCATATGTATACTCTTCTCAATTCTTCAAATCGACATTTGAAATCATTCCGAGGTCCGGATTCAGAAGGTGTTTACAGCATCGGCCCTAAATGGGTTAAGACGTTCTTAACCTGAGCAACTCCCCTAGTTGAGAGAGCATCATCTCACAAGGGCTCAACGCTAGCATCCCTGTGGGAGGCAAATCAGCCACAACCACGGCCAACACAGTTGGCATACGTGCCAGCAGTATGCAGCCACAATAACAGCAATATCTTCAAAATGGCCTTGGATCGCCTCGGGATCCCCCAGAATGAAGTTACTAATGCTGCTCTGGAGAGGAAGTCTGCAGCTCTCGGTATGGAGCTGTTTCCCTCGCGACCAGACTACGGATAAGCGGTTGGAGATGGATGGAAGAATGAACCACAGCCATAGCCTGTGTCCGGCGCCCAAGTCGAAACCCGACTACAGGCACAAGTAATGGACCTCCTCTGTGGGACCAGAGAGGACCAGCATGTTGCACTAATCCATGAACGGCAGCAGAGCGAGACACTCTAAATACTACTGGTTATGTAGTTGTAGCGAAAGAGCGAGAATCACTCAAGCTACAGTGTCAAGTAGTGCCATAGTATAGTGGGAAAGCCAAATACTTGGACTGTCATATACCTCCGGATAATGGCAGCAGAGCGAAACACACTCAATGCCAGTGATAACGCGGCCAAAGCAGCGAGAACCAGTCAGCCACAGCGTTATGCTTATTGATCATCTGTACGCACAGTATGTCATTAATACAATGCAGAGTGAAGGCCACTCAAGCCAGCTTCATGCACAAAGTATGACAGCAGTGGAGCGAAACACACCCCCAGTGTCAGTGATAATGCAGCAAAAGAGCGAGAATCACTCAAGCTACAGTGTGAAGTAGTGCCATAGTATAGTGGCAAAGCCAAACACTTGGACTGTCATATACAACCATTTTAATACCAAGCATATTAGTAATATCTGAACAGCAGCAGAGCGACGTACACTCAAGCTATGATAGCAAGTAATCACAGTATACTGCACATGTCAAAGCAGTAGTGAGTACCAGGTACACAATGTCGTGGTTATACGAAGATCTAACCCTCAGCAGTTTGCTATGGGACGCGTCCCAACTTGGGCGCGGACAACAGAAGTACTTATAGTACACTCACATTCTATTAAGTATATAAGAGAATGGGCCTCTTTTGCGTCATGACGTAGCACGTGCCCTCTCGACGAGGGCATAAAAGCACGTACTTGCGCATGCCTCGCTTATATTTCTTATAACCATGGTTACTTAGAAACACACATTATGGACAAACCCACACCTTGACATGAACACAGAGAATACACACATTATGGACAAACCCTCACCTTGACATGAACACAGAGAATACACACATTATGGACAAACCCTCACCTTGACATGAACACAGAATACACACATTATGGACAAACCCTCACCTTGACACGAACACAGAGAATACACACATTATGGACAAACCCTCACCTTGACATGAACACAGAATACACACATTATGGACAAACCCTCACCTTGACATGAACACAGAGAATACACACATTATGGACAAACCCTCACCTTGACATGAACACAGAGAATACACACATTATGGACAAACACACACCTTGACACGAACACAGAGAATACACACATTATGGACAAACCCTCACCTTGACATGAACACAGAGAATAGAATACACACATTATGGACAAACCCTCACCTTGACATGAACACAGAGAATACACACATTATGGACAAACCCACACCTTGACATGAACACAGAGAATACACACATTATGGACAAAACCACACCTTGACATGAACACAGAGAATACACACATTATGGACAAACCCACACCTTGAAATGAACACAGAGAATACACACATTTATCAATAGACCAATAGTGTAGCGATATGGAATCTTTTTATCTTTTCTTCTTAAAATGGCTAAATACTTAGCGTTGATAAAATTCATTTTTGATCTTCCTCAATATCCAGTCTTTGGTTCATCTTTCTGTGCGTGTGTGTGTGCGTGCGTGCGTGCGTGTGTGTGTGTGTGTGTGTGTGCGTGCGTGCGTGTGCGTGAGTCCAACAACACTGGACTGGACTAAAACTCCAAGGGAAGCTTGCATGTCTTCCCCATGCTGATCACTCCGTTTCACACGCATTAATCAAGAACACTGCACTCAATGAGGACATTATCACATTTACAGTTAAGGCCAGACTACAAGTCCTTCCCACCAGACTCAATCTATCCATCTGGTTCCCCACCACTCAGGTCCCTCATTGCTTGCACCACACCACAGAACAGATCACTGAAACACTGTCACACATCTTGAATGGATGTTATGCATATAAAGGAATGTACATAGCACGCCATGATAGAATAGTGGAACTCATAGCAAAGGATATATCAAAATACCATGCATCTTCATTCCATCCATGTTCCAACTCAGTGATAACTCAGATACCTTTACATCTCTAGCAGCTAATACACCAGATATTGTTGTGGTTGATGAAGAGTCCAGAGAAGTGTCTGTATTAGAGATAGCCTGCACCTTTGACCACAGCCTAGAGGAAGCCTTTATGACCAAGGTCATAAAATACCAACCACTTCTACATAACATCTCAGAGCTGGGCTATAGGTGCAGACTATTTGTCTTTATATTTGGCAGCCTAGGGCATATGCACAGACTGGTTGTTAGAGGGTTCCAACAACTTGGGATGCCCAAAAAGGAGGCAAAAAGGCTGGCAAAGTATTGTGGTGTCTCTGCTATAATTGGCAGCCGTCCTATATGGCGGAGACGCTGTTACTTATACCCATAGAGTACTGTTGTATCATGAAAACACATGCCATGACTTTGCAGATGTAACTCTAATGCACCTATAATATTTGTGTCCTTGTATGCATATCCTTTGTGTGGACATAAATAAATGGTTAAAATGTGTGTTCAGGTGGATTTCTTCGCCGTAGAGCTCCTGGACGGTAGCCTCTACCTCCTCCTGGACATGGGCTCAGGGACCATCAAGGTCAAAGCCACGCAGACCAAGGTCAACGACGGGGCCTGGTACCACGTAGACATCCAGAGAGACGGACGCTCAGGTCTGTCCATTTGTGTGATTTTTATTTTCACATATTCCTTCACTCGCTTCATGTGCACTTCCTGGCCCTTGTGCTGAGACTGACCATTTAGGGTTAGGGGTTAGGGTTAGGGTTAGGGTTAGGGTTAGGGGTTAGGGTTAGGGGTTAGGGTTAGGGGTTAGGGTTAGGTTTAAGGACTTCAGTGTTTTGTACCATACTATTGTATGAGTACCGAACAAAGAATGTTTGCTTTCGCCATCTTTGTTGAAGAAGAGTCTGGGCAATTAAGTTTTAGTCTTACTAGAAGTACTAAAAGTTTCTCAATCTTATATTTAGTTTTAGTCTGGCTTAATCTAGTTACCTCTGAGGTCAATGGTTAAAGTGTGATTACCTTTGAGGGGATTAAGTCCACCCATCAAGACCATTAGTGTCAACCTCAGACCAAAATGGTCTGATTTTGAATCTGAATGGCTTTGTGTTTCTGCTATTGTCCTGGCTCTGCTCTAATTAAGCGCAATTTAGAAGTTTAGCATTTAAGGGTTTGTTTACTACCCTGTTTCCTGTACTGGATTGGTATTGTTTAAGCCTTGGGGAAATGTGGTGTTTAATTTTAAAATCCACTGCTTCTCTGCATATCTCCTTTCCCCCTCTGTCCAGGTTTGATTAGATTCTAATCCACAAACTTCCAAGGCACTAATACCATGGGTCATAAAGTGTTGTACAATTAATAAAGTTGTTTCTTTTGCATTATTTATATTATATCTATGTTTGTTTAGTCTATCTGCTATTGTGTTCCTAGTTTCACCCACATTATTCCTTAATCTTATCTTTAAGTTTCTGAACCAATCAGAAACATCCATCCCTCCAGGCTATGGGGCCTCAAAGTCCTTGACTCCTCCTCCTCCCCCTCTTCCTCTTCCTCTTCCTCTTCCTCTTCCTCTTCCTCTTCCTCTTCCTCTTCCTCTTCCTCTTCCTCTTCCTCTTCCCCCTCCCCCTCCCCCTCCCCCTCCTCTTCCTCCTCCTCCTCCTCCGATGACAACTCAATAATGCTACTACTACTTAATTCTGTACTAGTCTTTTCTTTTATTTCGGGCTCACCAAAGCAAGCGTCATGATATTCGATTCTGAGCCATGTTGTAAAGCCGGGTGTCTTTGCGAGATTTGGCAATGTTAACCAGTCAGTTCTGTTCATAAGAACTCACCATGTTGTATTGAAAACCAAACGCATGCTGTCCCCAAGGCTAAACTTCATTATTTCCTCTCAAAGCGGGCACACATTTCAAAATAAGACTGTTGTTTTTGTTTGTACTTGAAATGTGATCATTCAAGCCATGTTTTATTTTGGAATCGTACTGGAAATAGAAGTAGCTATGACGAGGAAGAAGCCTAGTTGACTTGAAAATGAAACTAAAATAATAATAGAGACGTATTGTATATTGTAATGTGCATTTGGGGTGGCGGAGCGCCCTCTACAGGTACCGGAGCTGAGCTCCGCCAAGCTCCGGCTGAAATGAAGCACTGGTAACACATGTGTTCTGGCGCCCCCTGGAGACAGACAGTAAAGTGTGTTCTGGCGCCCCCTGGAGACAGACAGTAAAGTGTGTTCTGGCGCCCCCTGCAGACAGACAGTAAAGTGTGTTCTGGCGCCCCCTGGAGACAGACAGTATAGTGTGTTCTGGCGCCCCCTGCAGACAGACAGTATAGTGTGTTCTGGCGCCCCCTGCAGACAGACATTATAGTGTGTTCTGGCGCCCCCTGCAGGAACCATCTCGGTGAACAGCCGCCGCACTCCGTTCACGGCCAGCGGTGAGAGCGAGATCCTGGACCTGGAGGGAGACATGTACCTGGGAGGACTTCCTGCTGACCGCCAGGTAGGATGACCCCTAACCTTGACCCCATACCCTGACCCTGACCCCATACCCTGACCCCTGAGGGAGACATGTACCTGGGAGTGCTGCCCCAGGACCGCCAGGTAGGATGGAGCTACAAACCCCCCAAAACCCCATAAGAAGCTTATCGAGTACCCGGTATCGATGAGCTGTGGGCTTATCCAGTACCCGGTATCGATAAGCTTTGGGCTTATCCAGTACCCAGTATCGATAAGCTTTGGGTTTATCCAGTACCCGGTATCGATAAGCTTTGGGCTTATCCAGTACCCGGTATCGATAAACTTTGGGCTTATCCAGTACCCGGTATCGATAAGCATTGCGCTTATCGAGTACCCGGTATCGATAAGCTTTGGACTTATCCACTACCCGGTATCAATAAGCTTTGGGCTTATCGAGTACCCGTTATCAATAAGCTTTAGGCTTATCCAGTATCCGGTATTGATAAGCTTTGGGCTAATCGAGTACCCGGTATCGATAATCTTTGGGCTTGGGCTTATCGAGTACCCGGTATCGATAAGCTTTGGGCTTATCCAGTACCCGGTATCGATAAGCTTTGGGCTTATCGAATACCCGGTATCGATAAGCTTTGGGCTTATCGAGTACCCGGTATCGATAAGCTTTGGGCTTATCGAGTACCCGGTATCGATAAGCTTTGGGCTTATCGAGTACCGGGTATCGATAAGCTTTGGGCTTATCGAGTACCCGGTATCGATAAGCTTTGGGCTTATCGAGTACCCGGTATCGATAAGCTTTGGGCTTATCGAGTACCCGGTATATTTTCCAAAAGTAAAAAGGTCAATTTCCTTCCGTCTGTTAGAAACGTTCCTCATTTGAAGGCAGTAAAATATGTTTGTTCTCTTCAGAATGTATTGTCGTCTCCCGTCTTTCCACAAAATGGACACAAACAAAGAAAATGGGGGGCTTGTTAAGAACCCGTCTCGATAAGCCTGATCGACGAGGTGCTCGTTATCAATAAAACAATCAATTAACGATCTCCCCCCCCCCCCCCCCCCCCCCCCAGGGTCTCATCCATCCTGCCCACAGAGCTGTGGACCGCCATGCTAGGCTACGCTAACCCTCCCTCCCCCTCCCCCCCAGGGTCTCATCCTGCCCACAGAGCTGTGGACCGCCATGCTAGGCTACGGGTACGTGGGCTGCGTGCGAGACCTGTTCATCGACGGGCGCTCCAAGGACATCCGACAGATCGCCGAGGCGCAGAATGGCGCCGGCATCAAGCCCTCCTGCAACAAGCAGCCGGGGAAGCAGTGCGAAAGCGCCCCCTGCAGGAACCGCGGTGTCTGCAAGGAGGGCTGGAACCGCTTCGTCTGCGACTGCACGGGCACGGGATACTGGTCACGCACCTGCGAGCGAGGTAGGAAAAATATATATAGTTAATTGAGACTCTTCAGCTCAGGATTGACCGTAATAACCATTTATTATTCCAATATGATATTGCATTTAGTATGGCGGTGTGGCTCTGCTCATGTGATATCTCAGAATACCTGTGCACTGAGACACAGCTGTGACATCACATGTGATGTCTCAGATGACCTGTGCACCGAGACACAGCTGTGACATCACATGTGATGTCTCAGATTACCTGTGCATTGAGACACAGCTGTGACATCACATGTGATGTCTCAGATTACCTGTGCACCGAGACACAGCTGTGACATCACATGTGATGTCTCAGATTATCTCTCCACTGAGATACAGCTCTGATACCAACACCATGACAACTTCTGATTGTATGACATATAGTATACCACATATATACATATTCCATGAATCACAGAATCACCCATTACAGAACTAGATACACTAGATAGAATCACCCATTACAGAACTAGATACACTAGATAGAATCACCCATTACAGAACTAGATACACTAGATAGAATCACCCATTACAGAACTAGATACACTAGATAGAATCACCTATTACAGAACTAGATACTCTAGATAGAATCACCTATTACAGAACTAGATACTCTAGATAGAATCACCCATTACAGAACTAGATACACTAGATAAAATCACCCATTACAGAACTAGATACTCTAGATAGAATCACCCATTACAGAACTAGATACACTAGATAGAATCACCCATTACAGAACTAGATACACTAGATAGAATCACCCATTACAGAACTAGATACTCTAGATAGAATCACCTATTACAGAACTAGATACTCTAGATAGAATCACCCATTACAGAACTAGATACACTAGATAGAATCACCTATTACAGAACTAGATACTCTAGATAGAATCACCAATTACAGAACTAGATACTCTAGATAGAATCACCAATTACAGAACTAGATACACTAGATAGAATCACCCATTACAGAACTAGATACTCTAGATAGAATCACCAATTACAGAACTAGATACACTAGATAGAATCACCCATTACAGAACTAGATACTCTAGATAGAATCACCAATTACAGAACTAGATAGAATCACCCATTACAGAACTAGATACTCTAGATAGAATCACCTATTACAGAACTAGATACTCTAGATAGAATCACCCACATTACAGCAGTAGTTCCCAAACTTTTTCATGTCAAGGACCCCCAAATTGACAAATTGAAAAATTAGCCTGCAGACCCCCATTTGAAAAGATATTCCAGAGACCCCCATAATTCTTACGGCTCTAGCAGTGATTATCAACCCGTTTAATTTCAAGGACCCCCAGTTTGACATGCATTAGTCTACGGACGCCCATTTAATGGCATTTCTATCTCTGGGACCCTGAATTTATATTGTAAAATCAATGTTAATTTAACTCTGAGAGTGTACGGGTGTAACGGGTCCATTTGGTTCCATTTGTACACTCTCAGAGTTACAGACCCATAAGGGTCCATTTGGTTCCATTTGTACACTCTCAGAGTTACAGACCCATAAGGGTCCATTTGGTTCCATTTGTACACTCTCTGAGTTACAGACCCATAAGGGTCCATTTGGTTCCATTTGTACACTCTCAGAGTTACAGACCCATAAGGGTCCATTTGGTTCCATTTGTACACTCTCTGAGTTACAGACCCATAAGGGTCCATTTGGTTCCATTTGTACACTCTCTGAGTTACAGACCCATAAGGGTCCATTTGGTTTCAAACTATCATTTAGCTGGGGACCCCCTGGAACTCCCTCAGGGACCCCTGGGGGTCCCCGGACCCCCAGGGGTCCGGGGACCCCTGGGGGTCCCCGGACCCCACTTTGGGAACCACTGCATTACAGAACTCGATACTCTATTTCAGTGGTTTTCAACCAGTGGTCCTTGAGGAGGTTCCAGGTGGTCCCCATGTGGTCCGGGGACCACCGGGGGTCCTTGAGGAGGTTCCAGGTGGTCCCCATGTGGTCCGGGGACCCCCGGGGGTCCTTGAGGAGGTTCCAGGTGGTCCCCATGTGGTCCGGGGACCACCGGGGGTCCTTGAGGAGGTTCCAGGTGGTCCCCAGTCAAATGGAGAGTTGCTAACCAAATGGACCCTATAGATCTTTAACAATGAGAGCATAAAATGAAAACAAATGGACCCGTACGGGGTCCATTTGGTTTCATTTTACGCTCTCATTGTTAAACATCTGCATTACCTCATTTACTGTTTAACTATTTAACTAGTAAATTAGTCTACGCAGTTAGAGAATGTAGAAGAATTGTTATTCTGATCAACGTTTGCCAAAAACATGGAATTGTAGACAGAATCGTATCGACAACAGATCCAGTGCAACGAGCGTTCACTGACACGCGGAAGGCAGAAGGTTTATCATATAATCTAGAGGAGGAAGAGCTATCAGTAAAATATAAAGGTTTATCATATAATCTAGAGGAGGAAGAGCTATCAGTAAAATATAAAGGTTTATCATATAATCTAGAGGAGGAAGAGCTATCAGTAAAATATAAAGGTTTATCATATAATCTAGAGGAGGAAGAGCTATCAGTAAAATATAAAGGTTTATCATATAATCTAGAGGAGGAAGAGCTATCAGTAAAATATAAAGGTTTATCATATAATCTAGAGGAGGAAGAGCTATCAGTAAAATATAAAGGTTTATCATATAATCTAGAGGAGGAAGAGCTATCAGTAAAATATAAAGGTTTATCATATAATCTAGAGGAGGAAGAGCTATCAGTAAAATATAAAGGTTTATCATATAATCTAGAGGAGGAAGAGCTATCAGTAAAATATAAAGGTTTATCATATAATCTAGAGGAGGAAGAGCTATCAGTAAAATATAAAGGTTTATCATATAATCTAGAGGAGGAAGAGCTATCAGTAAAATATAAAGGTTTATCATATAATCTAGAGGAGGAAGAGCTATCAGTAAAATATAAAGGTTTATCATATAATCTTGAGGAGGAAGAGCTATCAGTAAAATATAAAGGTTTATCATATAATCTAGAGGAGGAAGAGCTATCAGTAAAATATAAAGGTTTATCATATAATCTAGAGGAGGAAGAGCTATCAGTAAAATATAAAGGTTTATCATATAATCTAGAGGAGGAAGAGCTATCAGTAAAATATAAAGGTTTATCATATAATCTAGAGGAGGAAGAGCTATCAGTAAAATATAAAGGTTTATCATATAATCTAGACGAGGAAGAGCTATCAGTAAAATATAAAGGTTTATCATATAATCTAGAGGAGGAAGAGCTATCAGTAAAATATAAAGGTTTATCATATAATCTAGAGGAGGAAGAGCTATCAGTAAAATATAAAGGTTTATCATATAATCTTGAGGAGGAAGAGCTATCAGTAAAATATAAAGGTTTATCATATAATCTAGAGGAGGAAGAGCTATCAGTAAAATATAAAGGTTTATCATATAATCTTGAGGAGGAAGAGCTATAAATAAAATATAAAGCGGAAGTGGAGCCTCCTCCCCACTTCCGCTTCGTCTTTACAGCCGCGCATATTTATCCTAATTTAACCCATTTTGACCTGAGATCAGATTCTATAAATGTCTTCTACATCCTGACAGTTTTCTGAAAAAGCTATGTTTCTTTGTCAGTTGTTCTTCGATTTTTCAAAAATAGCAGACCTACAAGCTCGTAGCGCGCCACTCGGTGGCGCGCTATGAGCTTGTAGATCTGCTATTTTTCAATAGCTAAAGCATAATGCTAACACCAAAATGGGATAAATAGAAATCATCTGAGCATCTATAGCTTCTTGCTTAGCAGAAAATAAAATGCAAAAATAAAATGTAAAGATATTTTAAAATATATTTTCGTGAACGGAAATGGCAGCTTCCTTACTCAGCTCATGGGAGCTGTAGTTCCAGACTCTATAGCTCATGGGAGCTGTAGTTCCAGACTCTATAGCTCATGGGAGCTGTAGTTCCAGACTCTATAGCTCATGGGAGCTGTAGTTCCAGACTCTATAGCATTCAGAGATTGTTGGAATAGTTGAGTACCTACAACACTACACACACACACACACACACACACACACACACACACACACACACACACACACACACACACACACACACACACACACACACACACACACACACACACACACACACACACACACAGTGTTTGCATGTCCATCACAGCTGGCTGGATACTCTAATCACTGTTGACTCAGGCAGCACACACAGGCCACCTATCTCACACTGCCAGGACCCCTATACGCACACACGCAGACACGCACAGCCACACAGCCACACACACACAGCCACACGCACGCACACACACACAGCCACACGCACGCACACACACACACACACACACGCACACACACACACACACACACACACACACACACACACACACACAGCCACACGCACGCACACACGCACACACACACACACACACACACACACACACACACACACACACACACACACACACACACACACACACACACACACACACAGACACACGCTTCAGTTTTCATTTTGTTTTAGTCACACTTTAGTCACCTGGAATGTCTTAGTGTTAGTCTACTTTTAGTCGACTAAATGTCATAAGATTTTAGTCGACTAAATGTCATAAGATTTTAGTCGACTAAATGTAGAGTTGATTTAGTCGACTAAAATGTATTTCGGCGGGCCTCGATGCCGTCGTAATGATGCTTTCTACACTTGCTGAAATGCAAATACACTTGGGCCCATGCGATGTGTTGTGAGCTTGTAGATCAGCTATTTAGAGATAGAGGGATTTATAAGTAATTAATGCATTTTTAAAAACATTTCTGGAGTCTATAGCTTAGCTTAGCTTGATGCACGCTCCATATCAGAGCCCTAGGGCTGATGCACGCCCCATAGCAGAGCCCAAGGGCTGATACACGCCCCATAGCAGAGCCCTAGGGCTGATACACGCCCCATAGCAGAGCCCTAGGGCTGATACACGCCCCATAGCAGAGCCCAAGGGCTGATACAACGCCACATAGCAGAGCCCTAGGGCTGATACACGCCACATAGCAGAGCCCTAGGGCTGATACACGCCACATAGCAGAGCCCTAGGGCTGATACACGCCCCATAGCAGAGCCCTAGGGCTGAAACACGCCCCATAGCAGAGCCCTAGGGCTGATACACGCCCCATAGCAGAGCCCTAGGGCTGATACATGCCCCATATCAGAGCCCTAGGGCTGATACACGCCCCATATCAGAGTCAGGGCTGCATTTCCACCAGCTGAGAAAAAAATGTAAATATACCTTCCTTCATTTCTCCTTTTATTTCAGTCTCTCTCTGTCTGTCTCGTCCATTTCATATTCCACGCACACACACACGCACGCACGCACGCACGCACGCACGCTTTGCAGTCTATAATAATAAAGTGTGATTTCAATCGGGAAGCAGAAAACCAATCAGCAAAGTCCTTTTTTCCCTTTCTTTTTTATTTTGTCCTAGAAATTATTCCAGCTTCCACTAGCTAGCATATCAAATAACTATACTGTGAGATCATATCTCTCTCTCTCTCTATCTCTTCTCTCTCTCTCTCTCTGTCTCTCTCTCTCTCTCTCTCTCTCTCTCTCTCTCCTTTCTCTCTTTCTCTCTCTCTCTCTCTCTGTTCTCTCTATCTCTATCTCTCTCTCTCTCTCTCTCTCTCTCTCTCTCTCTCTCTCTCTCTCTCTCTCTCTCTCTCTCTCTCTCTCTCTTTCCCTCTATCTTTCTCTCTCTCTCTCTCTCTCTCTCTCTCTCTCTCTCTCTCTCTCTCTCTCTCTCTCTCTCTCTCTCTCTCTCTCTCTCTCTCTCTCTCTCTCTCTCTCTCTCTCTCCCTCTCTCTCTCTCTCAATTCAATTCAATTCAATTCAACAGGCTTTGAACAACAGGCTCTCTCTCTCTCTCTCTCTCTCTCTCTCTCTCTCTCTATGTATATTAGGTGTATTGAGTTGTTATGCAGAACGTGTGGAAACGTTGTATTTATTCCAACCGACTGATTGTGACGACCTGTGTACAGAGATAGGCGTGTGTTCAGAGATAGACGTGTGTACAGAGATAGACGTGTGTACAGAGATAGACGTGTGTACAGAGATAGGCGTGTGTTCAGAGATAGACGTGTGTTCAGAGATAGACGTGTGTACAGAGATAGACGTGTGTTCAGAGATAGACGTGTGTACAGAGATAGACGTGTGTACAGAGATAGGCGTGTGTACAGAGATAGACGTGTGTACAGAGATAGGCGTGTGTACAGAGATAGACGTGTGTTCAGAGATAGACGTGTGTACAGAGATAGGCGTGTGTTCAGAGATAGACGTGTGTTCAGAGGACCCCCTAGGGGTCGCTGCAGTGACTCTGGGGACCCCCTAGGGGTCGCTGCAGTGACTCTGGGGACCCCCTAGGGGTCGCTGCAGTGGCTCTGAGGACCCCCTAGGGGTCTCTGAGGACCCCCTAGGGGTCGCAGAACGCCTGTTGAAGACCCTTGACACCCTAAGGTGTCATTAACACCCTGATGGACCCTAAAGGTGTCAGAGTGCTTCAGAGAGGGTTTTATTGTTGCCTCTCCTAGCACCTCTTTATCGCACGCACGCACGCACGCACGCACGCACGCACGCACGCACGCACGCACGCACGCACGCACACACGCTGTCCATCAGATGTTTATCGGTTGTTCTGACTTGACGGCGTTTCTGACACCTCAAGGTCTGACCAAAAATAATGGACACCATTATTGTGTGTGTGTGTGTGTGTGTGTGTGTGTGTGTGTGTGTGTGTGTGTGTGTGTGTGTGTGTGTGTGTGTGTGTGTGTGTGTGTGTGTGTGTGTGTGTGTGTGTGTGTGTGTGTGTGTGTGTGTGTGTGTGTGTGTGTGAGAGAGAGAGAGAGAAAGTGTCCATTAAAAACAGGGGGTCCAGACTAGAGCCCTTACCCACCTTCATTTCAAGAATCGAAGTATATCGAAATGAAAACGGCAACATTGACTATGTATCGAATCGAATCGTTTTGCAATGCAAATAATCGGCATCGAATCGTTTTGCAATGCAAATAATCGGTATCGAATCGTTTTGCAATGCAAATAATCGGCATCGAATCGTTTTGCTACGTAAATCATTGCACCAATACTACATTTTTATGTGTGGTATTTAGCAACTTTTAGAAGAAAAAAGAAAAAGAGGGGTTTAATTACTTAGTTTAAAATAAAACTTTAGAGTCCATTACAACTATGTCTAAAATGGCTGTATAATTGTTGTACTTCAGTTCTAAGACACCACATTTGTAGGAACTGCAGTTCAGAAGTTGTAGAACACATTAGGCGCATCCTTGGCCTGCTGGTAAATGGTATAGTGATGTTATTCTCATTCAAATCCTAGTTTTGTTTAGGCGGAGGTAAAACAATATAATTTCTGCTGTGTTATATCTGCTGTCACTCTGTCCTGGTGGATGCCACCACTAAACTACCACTTGATATACATTTTTTAAATAGTTACTGTATCGATTTAAAATCATTGAATCGGATTGTATCGCCATAATGAACCGATATGGTAGCCTGGCTAATAAGCCAGACTCAAATCACACAAGTCGTGTGGTATTTGAGTCTGGAGATGCTGTGTATGGATCTTGTTTCCCGGGGGGGCGGGTTCAAACATTTTCTCTTTGACGCAATTGGTCAGAGCTACTGTCAGTCAAAGGTCTCAAGCATTGAACGTCACTGTACCAAATCCCGCCCATATTGCATACCGTGTCCCGATTGGCCACACCAGTTCTCTGGTGTAGGAAATGGGCGTACAATTGAGCCTATCCAGACCGTAATCCGCCGGCAGGCTGATTGGGTCTGGCTTATTAGCCAGGCTAACGATATGGTCCATGTATCGTCAACCATGTATCCTGATACGTATCGTATCTCTGTTAAAATGTATCCTTACAGCCCTAAGGCCGCATTAAGTGAAGGTGGGGGCCTCATGTGGCCCCCAGGCCGCATGTGGCCCCCAGGCCGCATTAAGTGAAGGTGGGGGCTGCATGTGGCCCCCAGGCCGCATTAAGTGAAGGTGGGGGCCTCATGTGGCCCCCAGGCCACATTAAGTGAAGGTGGGGGCTGCATGTGGCCCCCAGGCCGCATTAAGTGAAGGTGGGGGCCTCATGTGGCCCCCAGGCCACATTAAGTGAAGGTGGGGGCTGCATGTGGCCCCCAGGCCGCAATAAGTGAAGGTGGGGGCCTCATGTGGCCCCCAGGCCACATTAAGTGAAGGTGGGGGCCGCATGTGGCCCCCAGGCCACATTAAGTGAAGGTGGGGGCCTCATGTGGCCCCCAGGCCACATTAAGTGAAGGTGGGGGCCGCATGTGGCCCCCAGGCCACATTAAGTGAAGGTGGGGGCCGCATGTGGCCCCCAGGCCGCAATAAGTGAAGGTGGGGGCCTCATGTGGCCCCCAGGCCACATTAAGTGAAGGTGGGGGCCTCATGTGGCCCCCAGGCCACATTCAGTGAAGGTGGGGGCCTCATGTGGCCCCCAGGCCGCATTAAGTGAAGGTGGGGGCCACATTAAGTGAAGGTGGCGGCCGCATGTGGCCCCCAGGCCACATTAAGTGAAGGTGGGGGCCTCATGTGGCCCCCAGGCCACATTAAGTGAAGGTTTGGGGCCTCATGTGGCCCCCAGGCCACATTAAGTGAAGGTGGGGGCCTCATGTGGCCCCCAGGCCACATTAAGTGAAGGTGGGGGCTGCATGTGGCCCCCAGGCCACATTAAGTGAAGGTGGGGGCTGCATGTGGCCCCCAGGCCGCATTAAGTGAAGGTGGGGGCCGCATGTGGCCCCCAGGCCGCATTAAGTGAAGGTGGGGGCTGCATGTGGCCCCCAGGCCACATTAAGTGAAGGTGGGGGCCTCATGTGGCCCCCAGGCCGCATTAAGTGAAGGTGGGGGCTGCATGTGGCCCCCAGGCCACATTAAGTGAAGGTGGGGGCTGCATGTGGCCCCCAGGCCGCATTAAGTGAAGGTGGGGGCCGCATGTGGCCCCCAGGCCGCATTAAGTGAAGGTGGGGGCTGCATGTGGCCCCCAGGCCACATTAAGTGAAGGTGGGGGCCGCATGTGGCCCCCAGGCCACATTAAGTGAAGGTGGGGGCCTCATGTGGCCCCCAGGCCACATTAAGTGAAGGTGGGGGCCGCATGTGGCCCCCAGGCCACATTAAGTGAAGGTGGGGGCTGCATGTGGCCCCCAGGCCGCATTAAGTGAAGGTGGGGGCCGCATGTGGCCCCCAGGCCACATTAAGTGAAGGTGGGGGCCGCATGTGGCCCCCAGGCCACATTAAGTGAAGGTGGGGGCTGCATGTGGTCATCTATGGTCTTCTAGGACATTGTAAAGGATAGACTCCTGCCAATCCCACCTACCTATTTACTTACCCCCCCCCCCCCACACACACACACACACACACACACACACACACACAGACACAGACACACACACACACACACACACACTGGTGGAGATCACCATGGTAACAGTGGCACTTAACTCTTCTAGTCCATCTTGTCATTGTTCACTGTGTGTGTGTGTGTGTGTGTGTGTGTGTGTGTGTGTGTGTGTGTGTGTGTGTGTGTGTGTGTGTGTGTGTGTGTGTGTGTGTGTGTGTGTGTGTGTGTGTGTGTGTGTGTGTGTGTGTGTGTGTGTGTGTGTGTGTGTGTGTGTGTGTGTGTGTGTGTGTGTGTGGGAGGTGTTTTTGTGCACGGCAAATTGCTGCACAAATCCCCTCTGTGATGTCACACAAAGGACACTGAGTGGACAAAAGGGGTGTGTGTGTGAGCACGTGCATGCCGTGTATATGTGCGTACGTGCGTGCGTGCGTGCGTGCGTGCGTGCGTGCGTGCGTGCGTGCGTGCGTGCATGTAACATGTTATAAAGGACAAGAATGTTATGACTCGTTCCATCACACCATGTTAGGATGGTTCCTATTGGCTGTCATTAATACAGGTGTGTTAGGATGTTTCCTATTGGCTGTCATTAAGACAGGTGTGTTAGGATGGTTCCTATTGGCTGTCATTAATACAGGTGTGTTAGGATGGTTCCTATTGGCTGTCATTAATACAGGTGTGTTAGGATGGTTCCTAATGGCTGTCAATAATACAGGTGTGTTAGGATGGTTCCTATTGGCTGTCATTAATACAGGTGTTTTAGGATGGTTCCTATTGGCTGTCAATAATACACGTGTTAGGATGGTTCCTATTGGCTGTCATTAATACAGGTGTGTTAGGATGGTTCCTATTGGCTGTCAATAATACAGGTGTGTTAGGATGGTTCCTAATGGCTGTCATTAATACAGGTGTTAGGATGGTTCCTATTGGCTGTCATTAATACAGGTGTGTTAGGATGGTTCCTAATGGCTGTCATTAATACAGGTGTGTTAGGATGGTTCCTATTGGCTGTCATTAATACAGGTGTGTTAGGATGGTTCCTATTGGCTGTCATTAATACAGGTGTGTTAGGATGGTTCCTATTGGCTGTCATTAATACAGGTGTGTTAGGATGGTTCCTATTGGCTGTCATTAATACAGGTGTGTTAGGATGGTTCCTATTGGCTGTCATTAATACAGGTGTGTTAGGATGGTTCCTATTGGCTGTCATTAATACAGGTGTGTTAGGATCGTTCCTATTGGCTGTCATTAACTGGTTCCGTCCATCCGACGTGCCCACACGTCCTAGGGAATCGAACCGAGGGGTGCATCCGACGTCCTCAGACGTCCTCAGACGTCCTCAGACGTCCTCAGACGTCCTAGCGCATCCTCAATGATAAAGGGCGAGATAAGAATATTCTGAATTTTTTCCTTCTTTTTTTTTGTCAGTTCGCCTTTCGGCTACCGTATGCTACACTCTAGGCAATTGTTAGCTTATCATTGACTTGGCCGTTAGCGTGGCGGAAAGAATGACTCGTCTCTCCTAATCCAGGGCGCTCTCCGTGGTGTTGAACGGATCGATATACTGGCGCTTCATTTCTGCTCATCATCCGTCTCTCCCGCAAAATATGAACGATTTTTGGATCATATATCGTATAAATTAAAATGATCACAATGTAAGCTAGCTATGTAAAGTAAACTTTTTTTAGTGGATTGTTTCTGGGTCGTGGGTTTCCGAGTAAAAGCGGCCATGTTGTTCCGGCACCCCAGAGCTCCTATTTTGAAGGACTTCCGGCACTGATTGTGTTAACACTTTGACTGCCCTTGACGTAATTTGTAGTTTTGATTCAGACGCTAGACTTAACGACTACCGTAAATCAGCGTTTCCAACGCTCGGATCGCTGGGTTTTGCCCAAGATGGCCGCCCGCCCAACACTATTGGTTGTGTTTTCACCAAGATGGCCGCCCGCTATTGGCTCAACGCTATCTGTAGAAGTCGAGAAAAAATGGAAAATGTCAAAACAAAAGTCTCTCTGTCTCACACATACATACACACACACAGACACACACACACACACACACACACACACACACACACACACACACACACACACACACACACACACACACACACACACACACACACACACACACACGTGGTCTCTGTCTCCACCTTGTGGCTGTTTGTTAGAACTGCATCCCTCCATCTCTCTCTCTCTCTCTCTCTCTCTCTCTCTCTGTGTCTCTCCCGGTGTCTCTCTCTCATGTGGAACGGTAGAGGTGGTTTGGAGGGCGTCTGAACAACGGAGCATATCATTGGTTCATTTATCATATTTTGAAGCCAGTCGGTTGGACGACCGCGCCGCAAATAATCACCCGATGATTGATGGCAGGCAGAGCCAATCACACTCCCCCACGCCCCCCCCCCCCCCCCCCCTATTCACAGTAACTAAGAACACCTACTTGAGTACTTTATCTAAAGGTATATTTCACTTCCTTACATTTTAACGTCTACTCAGGACAGTTGTTACGTTGCTTGATTCAGTTTTTAGATATTTAAAATTGACTAGACCGGTGCTGTAGAGCACAGAGTCACTAGACCGGTGCTGTAGAGCACAGAGTCACTAGAGCGGTGCTGTAGAGCACAGAGTCACTAGACCGGTGCTGTAGAGCACAGAGTCACTAGACCGGTGCTGTAGAGCACAGAGTCACTAGAGCGGTGCTGTAGAGCACAGAGTCACTAGACCTGTGCTGTAGAGCACAGAGTCACTAGACCATGCTGTAGAGCACAGAGTCACTAGACCTGTGCTGTAGAGCACAGAGTCACTAGACCATGCTGTAGAGCACAGAGTCACTAGACCTGTGCTGTAGAGCACAGAGTCACTAGACCATGCTGTAGAGCACAGAGTCACTAGACCTGTGCTGTAGAGCACAGAGTCACTAGACCGGTGCTGTAGAGCACAGAGTCACTAGACCGGTGCTGTAGAGCACAGAGTCACTAGACCTGTGCTGTAGAGCACAGAGTCACTAGACCATGCTGTAGAGCACAGAGTCATTAGACCGGTGCTGTAGAGCACAGAGTCACTAGACCGGTGCTGTAGAGCACAGAGTCACTAGACCGGTGCTGTAGAGCACAGAGTCACTAGACCGGTGGTGTAGAGCACAGAGTCACTAGACCGGTGGTGTAGAGCACAGAGTCACTAGACCGGTGCTGTAGAGCACAGAGTCACTAGACCGGTGCTGTAGAGCACAGAGTCACTAGACCGGTGCTGTAGAGCACAGAGTCACTAGACCGGTGCTGTAGAGCACAGAGTCACTTGACCGGTGCTGTAGAGCACAGAGTCACTAGACCATGCTGTAGAGCACAGAGTCACTAGCACTGCGCAAAAAGCTTGGAATACGGATGTGTATATTACAGAAAACTCCCGGTAAACTTTCCAACAAACTCCCGTAAACTCCCGAATTGTACCATCACACCCGTATATTACCGTATATTACAGAGTCACTAGACCTGTGCTGTAGAGCACAGAGTCACTAGGCCGGTGCTGTAGAGCACAGAGTCACTAGACCTGTGCTGTAGAGCACAGAGTCACTAGACCGGTGCTGTAGAGCACAGAGTCACTAGACCATGCTGTAGAGCACAGAGTCACTAGACCGGTGCTGTAGAGCACAGAGTCACTAGACCTGTGCTGTAGAGCACAGAGTCACTAGACCGGTGCTGTAGAGCACAGAGTCACTAGACCATGCTGTAGAGCACAGAGTCACTAGTACGGTGCTGTAGAGCACAGAGTCACTAGACCGGTGCTGTAGAGCACAGAGTCGGTAACGATGGAAGGTGGAGATCCATGCTCCACCTGGCTATGCACCCGTACCCGTGTCAGAGTACCCGTTCCACCCATCTGTCTGTGTCCCTTTTATGCCCCTATATGGAGTTCTGTGTAAGGCATGCCCAACTATGGAGTGTTGTGATGCCAGAACAGGCCAGCTCCATATATGGAACCTGTCCACAGCCTGGGCAGAGAGAGGCCTTTTGTTGGCGGTTCTGGAGAACCGTGGGTCTGACCGACTCGACACCGGGCACTGCACTCCCTGCGGGGGTGTGGAACGCGTCTGTCGAATTTGATCGCATATCGTGATGTTCTCATTATCGAGGGCCTGATAAACTCACACACCTGCGCGCGCACGCAGGCACGCACACATGCGCACGCAGTGATTATGGACTTCTAGAAGTCACTGCTCTGCTGTTGCCCTTGTCAATCCCCCCGGTATATGAGCTGCGTGTCTATTGGTCGAGGCATTGTAATCAACATTGATTGGCTGCCTCACACTTGACTGCTCTTTTGATTACGGTGTGTGTGTGTGTCCTTTAGACGCACACATGCACGTACACACGTGCACACGCACGTACACACGCACGTACACACACACACACGCACGTACACACGCACGTACACACGCACACAATGTCACTAAGGCCAAATACATGCTTATTGACTTCCGTCGATGTCCACTAGCTCCTCAGAGCAGTACTATAGATGGAGTTAGTAAAACCACCTATAAATATCTACTATAGATGGAGTTAGTAAAACCACCTATAAATATCTACTATAGATGGAGTTAGTAAAACCACCTATAAATATCTATTATAGATGGAGTTAGTAAAACCACCTATAAATATCTATTATAGATGGAGTTAGTAAAACCACCTATAAATATCTATTATAGATGGAGTTAGTAAAACCACCTATAAATATCTATTATAGATGGAGTTAGTAAAACCACCTATAAATATCTATTATAGATGGAGTTAGTAAAACCACCTATAAATATCTACTATAGATGGAGTTAGTAAAACCACCTATAAATATCTATTATAGATGGAGTTAGTAAAACCACCTATAAATATCTACTATAGATGGAGTTAGTAAAACCACCTATAAATATCTATTATAGATGGAGTTAGTAAAACCACCTATAAATATCTATTATAGATGGAGTTAGTAAAACCACCTATAAATATCTATTATAGATGGAGTTAGTAAAACCACCTATAAATATCTACTATAGATGGAGTGAGTAAAACCACCTATAAATATCTATTATAGATGGAGTTAGTAAAACCACCTATAAATATCTATTATAGATGGAGTTAGTAAAACCACCTATAAATATCTAGGGGCCATAATAGACAACCGCCTCTTCTGTTTAAGCAAGATAGCCAAGTTTCAGGTAGATAAATCTCCTATGATCTTGTTTTACAGAGCATTCATTGAGTCCGTCATTTCCTTTGCGGCCATTTGGCTGGTTTGGTAACCTTGGAATTAGACAGAAAAATGCCCTGAACCGTTTCCGTCTGTAGGACGGCTCCACACGTCCTAGGGAACCAAATCGACGCGTTCATCGGATGTGTGTACACGTCCTAGCGCGTCCTCAATGATATCAAGGCGAGAGAAGAATATTCTGAATATTTTCCTTTTTTTATTTTTGACTCTAAGGCACCCATAGTTCTCGCTCTGCCTTCATACTTACCGTTCGATTAGCTGTTAGCGTGGCAGAAAGAATGCCTCGTCTCTCCTAATCCAGGGCGCTCTCCGTGGTTTTGATCTGATGGATATACTACGCGCTTCATTTCTGACTTCAACATGCCTCTCGTTCAAAATATGAATAATAATAATAATAATAAACTTTATTTGTATAGCACCTTTCATACATAAATGCAGCTCAAAGTGCTTCACAGGGCAGGACACAAAAATAGAATACAATAAAACACAGTCAAGTAGTTAAAATGATAGAACAATGGCTTCTAGCGATATAATAGACTCGAGACCAAGGTAAGCTAACAAAATAATTCTCCGGTTTTCTTCCGGATTGTGTCCGGGGGGGGGGGGGGGGGGGGGCTTCAGAGTAAAAGCGGCCTGTATTTCCGGCACCCCAGAGCTCCTATTTTGAAGGAATCCCGGCACTGATTGTGTTTTAACCCTTGACCTACCGTTGACGGATTTGACGGATTTGTTTTATTTCCTATAATCGGGGGCTTAATGTAGCATCATGTAGCAACCTTTGGCTAGTTTGGCTAACGGCCGAAATCCTCGCATGCACGGTCGCTCACGCACACGCGCAGTCTTTATGTGCATAGCTGCGTAAAATGGCGTCCATCTTGTCGTATGATGGGTCCATGTACATGAAGGTCTCTCTCTCTCTCTCTCTGTAGAGGCATCCATCTTGTCGTATGATGGGTCCATGTACATGAAGGTCTCTATCTCTCTCTCTCTCTTATAGAGGCGTCCATCTTGTCGTATGACGGGTCCATGTACATGAAGGTCTCTCTATCTCTCTCTCTCTGTAGAGGCGTCCATCTTGTCGTATGACGGGTCCATGTACATGAAGGTCTCTCTATCTCTCTCTCTCTTATAGAGGCGTCCATCTTGTCGTATGACGGGTCCATGTACATGAAGGTCTCTCTCTCTCTCTCTCTATCTCTCTCTCTGTAGAGGCGTCCATCTTGTCGTATGACGGGTCCATGTAAATTGAGGTCTCTCTATCTCTCTCTCTCTGTAGAGGCGTCCATCTTGTCGTATGACGGGTCCATGTACATGAAGGTCTCTCTCTCTCTCTCTCTCTGTAGAGGCGTCCATCTTGTCGTATGACGGGTCCATGTACATGAAGGTCTCTCTCTCTCTCTCTCTCTCTCTCTCTCTGTAGAGGCGTCCATCTTGTCGTATGACGGGTCCATGTACATGAAGGTCTCTCTCTCTCTCTCTCTCTCTGTAGAGGCGTCCATCTTGTCGTATGACGGGTCCATGTACATGAAGGTCTCTCTCTCTCTCTCTCTCTCTCTCTGTAGAGGCGTCCATCTTGTCGTATGACGGGTCCATGTACATGAAGGTCTCTCTCTCTCTCTCTCTCTCTGTAGAGGCGTCCATCTTGTCGTATGACGGGTCCATGTACATGAAGGTGGTGATGCCGGTGGTGATGCACACCGAGGCGGAGGACGTGTCGTTGCGGTTCCGCTCCCAGCGAGCCTACGGCCTCCTGATGGCGTCCACCTCCAGAGACTCCGCCGACACGCTGCGTCTGGAGCTGGACGGGGGGAAGGTCAAGCTGACGGTCAACCTAGGTATCGTATGAGACCCCCACTCCACCCCCCATACCCCCACCCACCCACCCACCCACCCCCCATACCCCCACCCACCCACTCACCCCACCCCCATACCCCCACCCTCCCACCCACATAGCCACCCACCCACCACAACCTACCCACCCACCCTCCCACCCACCACACCATACCCACACCCCACCCTGAACCTGCATCCCCTCCATACCCACACCCTACCCGCCCCCCCCCCCCCCCCCCACCCCGAACCTGCATCCCCCCCATACCCACACCCTACCCACCCCCCCCCCCCACCCCGAACCTGCATCCCCCCCATACCCACACCATACCCACCCCCCCCCCACCCCGAACCTGCATCCCCCCCATACCCACACCCTACCCACCCCGAACCTGCATCCCCCCCATACCCACACCCTACCCACCCCGAACCTGCATCCCCTCCATACCCACACCCACCCCACCCCGAACCTGCATCCCCTCCATACCCACACCCACCCCACCCCGAACCTGCATCCCCTCCATACCCACACCCTACCCACCCCGAACCTGCATCCCCCCCATACCCACACCCTACCCACCCCGAACCTGCATCCCCTCCATACCCACACCCACCCCACCCCGAACCTGCATCCCCTCCATACCCACACCCACCCCACCCCGAACCTGCATCCCCTCCATACCCACACCCTACCCACCCCGAACCTGCATCCCCTCCATACCCACACCCACCCCACCCCGAACCTGCATCCCCTCCATACCCACACCCACCCCACCCCGAACCTGCATCCCCCCCATACCCACACCCGCCCCACCCCGAACCTGCATCCCCCCCATACCCACACCCACCCCACCCCGAACCTGCATACCCCCCATACCCACACCCACCCCACCCCGAACCTGCATCCCCTCCATACCCACACCCACCCCACCCCGAACCTGCATCCCCCCCATACCCACACCCGCCCCGCCCCGAACCTGCATCCCCCCCATACCCACACCCACCCCACCCCGAACCTGCATCCCCTCCATACCCACACCCACCCCACCCCGAACCTGCATCCTCTCCATACCCACACCCGCCCCACCCCGAACCTGCATCCCCTCCATACCCACACCCACCCCACCCCGAACCTGCATCCCCTCCATACCCACACCCACCCCACCCCGAACCTGCATCCCCCCCATACCCACACCCGCCCCGCCCCGAACCTGCATACCCCCCATACCCACCCCGAACCTGCATACCCCCATACCCGCCCTCTGTACCACGCCCCCCCCCCCCCCCCCCCCCCCCCTATACCCATCACTATGTCTTCTGTGCTCATTCTCATTCGTTTTTCATTTCTTTCTTTCGTTCATTCATTCGTTTTATTTATTTTTTGTCAAATATGTTTTCGTTTTCGGTTTAGTTTAGCCATTCTTAACACATTTGTTGATAATCACAGATATACTCGTCTAAATAAATTAACTTAAATAAATTAACGTTCATGACGAGCAGGCTCGTGTTAAGGCGTTTGAGAAGAAAAGCCTCGCCGTGTTGAATCGCTCCGGTCGCTACGAACGGATCGGCGATGTCCGGAGGTCATTTCTGACTATCCGGTGATCGTGAGGATTGGCCTCACTTTAACACTCCACCACATGGTCATAACTTACCTTAACACTGGTCATAACTTACCTTAACACTCCACCACATGGTCATAACTTACCATCTGTTAACACTCCACCACATGGTCATAACTTACCTTAACACTCCACCACATGGTCATAACTTACCTTAACACTCCACCACATGGTCATAACTTACCATCTGTTAACACTCCACCACATGGTCATAACTTACCTTAACACTCCACCACATGGTCATAACTTACCTTAACACTCCACCACATGGTCATAACTTACCTTAACACTCCACCACATGGTCATAACTTACCTTAACACTCCACCACATGGTCATAACTTACCATCTGTTAACACTCCACCACATGGTCATAACTTACCTTAACACTCCACCACATGGTCATAACTTACCTTAACACTCCACCACATGGTCATAACTTACCATCTGTTAACACTCCACCACATGGTCATAACTTACCTTAACACTCCACCACATGGTCATAACTTACCTTAACACTCCACCACATGGTCATAACTTACCATCTGTTAACACTCCACCACATGGTCATAACTTACCATCTGTTAACACTCCACCACATGGTCATAACTTACCTTAACACTCCACCACATGGTCATAACTTACCTTAACACTCCACCACATGGTCATAACTTACCTTAACACTCCACCACATGGTCATAACTTACCATCTGTTAACACTCCACCACATGGTCATAACTTACCATCTGTTAACACTCCACCACATGGTCATAACTTACCTTAACACTCCGCCACATGGTCATAACTTACCATCTGTTAACACTCCACCACATGGTCATAACTTACCATCTGTTAACACTCCACCACATGGTCATAACTTACCTTAACACTCCACCACATGGTCATAACTTACCTTAACACTCCACCACATGGTCATAACTTACCTTAACACTCCACCACATGGTCATAACTTACCTTAACACTCCACCACATGGTCATAACTTACCTTAACACTCCACCACATGGTCATAACTTACCTTAACACTCCACCACATGGTCATAACTTACCTTAACACTCCACCACATGGTCATAACTTACCTTAACACTCCACCACATGGTCATAACTTACCTTAACACTCCACCACATGGTCATAACTTACCTTAACACTCCACCACATGGTCATAACTTACCATCTGTTTCCAACTCTTTATTTGAAGGCTTTCTTCACCGTGACCTTCCACCCACCGTGTGCACCTCCAATAGAACTTCCATCAGTCATTGAACATGAAATGACGAGACATTAGACAACAAACCCTTTAATGACGTAGACATTAGACAACAAACCCTTTGCTCTACTAACATTATGACGTAGACATTAGACAACAAACCCTTTTCTCTACTAATGACGTAGACATTAGACAACAAACCCTTTGCTCTACTAACATTATGACGTAGACATTAGACAACAAACCCTTTTCTATACTAATGACGTAGACATTAGACAACAAACCCTTTTCTCTACTAATGACGTAGACATTAGACAACAAACCCTTTTCTCTACATTTCACTTTCTTTAAATCCAGTTGTTCCGTTTCATCTTACTGTATCTTCGGTGTTTATTTTACTCATCGTTTCATTCTTTGGTTTGTGTTATTCATGCTGTACGCCGATGACGTTGTGTTCTATTTGAGAGTCGTCTATATTTATTATATATAATGCTTTCCGGTGCCATTTTACGGTTTCAGCTCTAAACTCCATTACCCATCATGCTTTGTGAAAAGATGCTATTCACCCATTCAACGGCATTCAGCCTGACAACTCCATTACCCATCCTGCTTTTTGAAAAAAAAAATGGTATTCAGCCATTCAAAGGCATTCAGCCTTAAAACTCCATTACCCATCATGCTTTGTGAAAAGATGGTATTAACCCTTCAAAGGCATTGAGCCTGCGGCCCGTACGGCGAACAGCCCGAGAACAGAGCCCAGAAACACCTGCAGACGGCCCCGCCCCTTTACCCACGGCCCCGCCCCTTACCCACAGCCCCGCCCCTTTACCCACAACTCAATTTTTTTACAGTAGCGTTTACAGTAGCATTTACAGTAGTGCTTACAGTAGAGCCTACAGCGAGTTAGCACCAGCAGTACGTTATTACACGTAGCCATAGCTTGCCTGTCGTTCCGATAACTTACGTATCGTGTTTCAGATTATTTTTTAAATCATTATTCCAGCATGACAATTCTATATAATTATATTATTCTTTGCAGTTGAAATTGGGCATCGCTGACATGATGGAACTCGTCAACAAATACTATTAGCTACCGGACGCTATCTTTACTATCCTACTATATTACCTTCTGTGCAACATTTAACTCATTCTAAATACGTTAAAACACTCGTCTCTGATTGGACGGTTAGTGTTAGGTAAAACCCCTCCCTCCCGGGGCTCTGGCCTCTGATTGGATGGTTAACGTTAGGTAAAACCCCTCTCTCCCGAGGCTCTGGCCTCTGATTGGACCCTTCCCTCCCGGGGCTCTGCACGGTACTGGTGCTGATTGGATCGCGGCTGTTCGTTCCCACTTTTCTGTTGCGGTTGACGACACATGACCCCACCAGCCACACGGTGTGACACGCCCACCGCCACATGCCCCTCCCAGGGACACGCCCACCGCCACATGCCCCTCCCAGGCATGGGACGGCCCTTTCGTTTGGTTTTGACCCGATTCAAAGTAACAGAGTGGAAAAGGTCAAAGATCCACGGCTTCCTTAGATAGACGCCTCCGGCAGCTGGCGAGGAGGAGGAGGAGCTTAGATAGAAGCCTCCGCCACGTGAGCGAGGAGGAGGAGGAGCTTCCTTAGATAGACGCCTCCAGCAGCTGGCGAGGAGGAGGAGGAGCTTCGTGACTTTGACTTTTAATTTGAAAACATAAAATGAAACAACGACAAAGAGAACGTTGGGTTGCAGAATCCATGTGGCTGGTAAACTACAAGCGGCCATTTTGTCTCTCCAGTTCCTACTACAATATTAATAATATAATGATCAAAGGAACAGCTGACACCAATTCAAAGCCAGCGAAAAAAAGAAATACAAAAAAACAAACAAAGACGTAATGTTTTACAGAACAAGCCCATTTATGTATACATGAATACACAAGTATAGTATGTTGTATAGTATATATATTATATATACTATATACTATATATAGTATATAGTTTGTATAGTATGTTGTATAACTGTGATTGTGATTATGTCCTTAATTTGAGAGTAATAGCATTTTAAAACATTGTATCACTGAGGAAAATCTTTTAACAAAGAATAATAATTATTAAATAATAATTATAATATAACAACATAATGAAAATGGCCGCCTCTCTGCATGTGTGCGTCCCCGGAAGGGTGGACCTGTTGTTTCTGGATGTCTGCAGCTGTAACCTTATGAAGGATGCAATTTCATCTGTCATTTATTCTTCCCCATCTAGACTGTATCAGGATTAACTGTAACACCAGTAAGTTAACTCTCTCAAGTTTCATTTTATTTGCTTCTCTATGTTGATGATGTTCTGATGTTTCTCTCTGAAGGGTTAGAATATATGTTGATGATGTTCTGATGTTTCTCTCTGAAGGACATGCTTGTTGAGGTGTGTGTTTCTGCCCCTCTTACCCCCCCCCCCACTCCCCTCCCCCCTCCTCTATCTTTAAGCCTCGTAGTTTTATACTCTGCCACACAGCGGCGTCGCTTCCCGACAAGAACAGATCTACAAGCCTGACACTTTGCTTGAAGATCGGGTTTTTTTGGCGTCAAGCGACACGGTGGCGTGACTGAGCATAAATGAGACATTATCCTCTACAGCTACGACGTGACAGAATGATCTAATGATCAATTAATTTAATTTAATTTAATTATGATAGAATTATCTAATCATTAATGATGACAGAATGTTCCTCTGTCCAGCAGAACTATGCATGGTGGTGGTAGATGAGTTCAGGGTCTAATTGACAGCGAACACGACCAGCTTCAATATGTATTTGATTTCCTTTGTGTTTTCACTGACAGTTTGATAGGAAATCTAAATTTAGTTCATTTCAGTCATAAACAGTATAAAAAACACATTGTTACAATTTCAAAATATTTGATGGTATGGTGGCATGTATGGCACCATACTAATAATACATGTTTTCAGTGTGCATGCCCACTGAAAACAATGACCACACTTTTAGATATTAGTTAAAACAATGACCACACTTTTAGATATTAGTTAAAACAATGACCACACTTTTAGATATTAGTTAAAACAATGACCACACTTTTAGATATTAGATAAACGAGACCTTCACTTATTTCCAAGAACAAATTGATCTAATATGTAAAGTGATATTTAGTGTTAGTCGTATTAGACATTATTATATATATTATATATTTATCTAATATGTAAAGTGATATTTAGTGTTAGTTGTATTAGACAGATGGTGAAGGGACGAGTCTACAGATGATCCCCTCGGTTCTCTGAACCGTCTTGGTTTTCCTGCTGCCATATTATTAAATCTGAATGTATTGCTTTTACTCATGACTGTTGACTAGACCTCAGAGTCACAGGTTGGATTTTACTCATCGGAGTCACAGAGGTTGTATTTTACTCATCAGAGTCACAGAGGTTGTATTTTACTCATCAGAGTCACAGAGGTTGTATTTTACTAATCAGAGTCACAGAGGTTGTATTTTACTCATCAGAGTCACAGAGGTTGTATTTTACTCATCAGAGTCACAGAGGTTGTATTTTACTCATGACTAGAGCTCTTTTACTCAGACTTTATTCACGGTGGAGGTTCACATGTCTGTATGGCTGTCGGTAGGGTGTTGGGTGATTGAATAGAACTCTGGCTAGGGTGGAGGGAAGGTTAGGTTTAGGCATAGTTTTACTGAGGTTAAGGTTAGGTTTAGGTATAGTTTTACTGAGGTTAAGCTTAGGTTTAGGTATAGTTTTACTGACGTTAAGCTTAGGTTTAGGCATAGTTTTACTGACGTTAAGCTTAGGTTTAGGTATAGTTTTACTGAGGTTAAGGTTAGGTTTAGGTATAGTTTTACTGAGGTTAAGCTTAGGTTTAGGCATAGTTTTACTGAGGTTAAGTTAGGTTTAGGGTTAGTTTTACTGAGGTTAAGCTTACAGTAGGTTTAGGCATAGTTTTACTGAGGTTAAGCTTAGGTTTAGGCATAGTTTTACTGAGGTTAAGTTAGGTTTAGGGTTAGTTTTACTGAGGTTAAGCTTACAGTAGGTTTAGGTATAGTTTTACTGAGGTTAAGGTTAGGTTTAGGTATAGTTTTACTGACGTTAAGGTTAGGTATAGTTTTACTGACGTTAAGCTTAGGTTTAGGTATAGTTTTACTGAGGTTAACATTTGGTTTAGGTATAGTTTTACTGAGGTTAAGCTTAGGTTTAGGCATAGTTTTACTGAGGTTAAGTTAGGTTTAGGGTTAGTTTTACTGAGGTAAAGCTTACAGTAGGTTTAGGCATAGTTTTACTGAGGTTAAGCTTAGGTTTAGGCATAGTTTTACTGAGGTTAAGCTTAGGTTTAGGCATAGTTTTACTGAGGTTAAGTTAGGTTTAGGGTTAGTTTTACTGAGGTTAAGCTTAGCTTTAGGTATAGTTTTACTGACGTTAAGCTTAGCTTTAGGGTTAGTTTTAGGTTTTGGAAAAGGAAGAGTTTCTGTCTCCTGTGATGAGTAAAAGCAATCCATGTCTTTCCTCGTCGACAGTCGATCTCTTTCTGTTTAGTTGAAACATTTTAAATCCTCTAATAATCAAATTATATTGTGTGCCGTTTATCTATTTTCCTTTCTTCCTTCTCTCTTGTCGTTGTCTCTTTTCTTTTTTTCTTTTTTTTTTCTGTAACAAGAATGTTGTCACAGAGATATTTTGGGAAAAAGTACATTGATTGAAACCAAGCCTTTGTTTATCCAAATCTAACAAACATTGTAGATCCCTAAACTAAAGATGGAAAACAAGTAGTTTTCTGACATTTGATGTCACTGAGCTTTAGTTATTTTTACTATTATTTCTACATGTTTACATGAACGCCCACAAACAAACGAAGGCTTGGTTTTGTGGTTGTGATGATGTGGTAACTGTGTGATTGACAGGTGGTAACTGTGTGATTGACATGATGATTGACAGGTAAAGGACCAGAGACTCTGTACGCGGGGCAGAAACTGAACGATAACGAGTGGCACACGGTGCGCGTGGTGCGCCGCGGAAAACTCTACAAGCTAACGGTTGACGATGACGTAGCGGAAGGTACTGAACCACACCCCCTTTTACTGAGCCACACCCTCTTTTTACTGAGCCACACCCCTCACCCGGTTTAATGTTTCAGACTAAAGTTACTTTGACAATGTGAGTTTTCTCCCCACAGGATATTAACCACATGAACCTCTTAGCTTAGCGTCACGCTAAACTTTTAGCCCAAAAATAAATAATCTTATCTTTGGTCCGACGTCCTTACAGTCCGACACCCTCCACCCCAAAACCCTCCACCCCAAAACCCTCCACCCCAAAACCCTCCACCCCAAAACCCCAAAACCCTCCACCCCAAAACCCTAACCTAACCCTAACCACACGCGTCAGCGACGGGTGAGTCTTAACCCGCCACGTATGTCAGACTATTGGGACGTCGGACTAACATATGCCCCCCCCCCTAAGCTTGTAGACTGGGCTTTTTTGGGCAAATAGATTTGTTGTAGAGTTTAAATGGAGAGGGCTTAGTGCAGAGCCCTGGGGACCATGGAGAGGGCTTAGTGCAGAGCCCTGGGGACCATGGAGAGGGCTTAGTGCAGAGCCCTGGGGACCATGGAGAGGGCTTAGTGCAGAGCCCTGGGGACCATGGAGAGGGCTTAGTGCAGAGCCCTGGGGACCATGGAGAGGGCTTAGTGCAGAGCCCTGGGGACCATGGGGAAGGCTTAGTGCAGAGCCCTGGGGACCATGGAGAGGGCTTAGTGCAGAGCCCTGGGGACCATGGAGAGGGCTTAGTGCAGAGCCCTGGGGACCATGGAGAGGGCTTAGTGCAGAGCCCTGGGGACCATGGAGAGGGCTTAGTGCAGAGCCCTGGGGACCATGGAGAGGGCTTAGTGCAGAGCCCTGGGGACCATGGAGAGGGCTTAGTGCAGAGCCCTGGGGACCATGGAGAGGGCTTAGTGCAGAGCCCTGGGGACCATGGGGAGGGCTTAGTGCAGAGCCCTGGGGACCATGGAGAGGGCTTAGTGCAGAGCCCTGGGGACCATGGAGAGGGCTTAGTGCAGAGCCCTGGGGAACGCCGGTCTCATCAAATTGCGTTCCTTTTGTGTTGGCGCCAGACGGTGGCGCTGTCCTCTTCTCTTTTTTTCCGTTTGGTTTTTTGTTTCTTTTCAACCCCTCCTCCCCTCCCCCTCCCCTCTTTCAACCCCTCCCCCTCCCCTATGTCAACCCCTCCCCCTGCCCTATTTCAACCCCTTTCCTATTTCAACCCCTCCCCCCTCCCCTCCTTCAACCCCTCCCCCTCCCGTCTTTTCAACCCCTCCCCCTCCCCTCTATTCAACCCCTCCCCCTCCCCTCCTTCAACCCCTCCCCTATTTCAACCCCTCTCCTATTTCAACCCCTCCCCCCTCCCTCCTCTATTCAACCCCTCCCCTCCCCTCCTTCAACCCCTCCCCCTCCCCTCTTTCAACCCCTCCCCCTCCCCCCTCTATTCAACCCCTCCCCTCCTTCAACCCCTCCCCCTCCCCTCTTTCAACCCCTGCCCCTCCCCCCTCCCCTATTTCAACCCCTCCCCTCCTTCAACCCCTCCCCCTCCCCCCTCCCCTCTTCTCAACCCCTCCCCCTCCCCTCTTTTCAACCCCTCCCCATCCCCTCCTTTCAACCCCTCCCCCTCCCCTCTTTTCAACCCCTCCCCATCCCCTCCTTTCAACCCCTCCCCCTCCCCCCTCCCCTCTATTCAACCCCTCCCCATCCCCTCCTTTCAACCCCTCCCCCTCCCCCCTCCCCTCTATTCAACCCCTCCCCCTCCCCTCTATTCAACCCCTCCCCATCCCCTCTTCTCAACCCCTCCCCCTCCCCTCTTTTCAACCCCTCCCCATCCCCTCCTTTCAACCCCTCCCCCTCCCCCCTCCCCTCTATTCAACCCCTCCCCATCCCCTCCTTTCAACCCCTCCCCCTCCCCCCTCCCCTCTATTCAACCCCTCCCCCTCCCCTCTTTCAACCCCTGCCCCTCCCCCCTCCCCTATTTCAACCCCTCCCCCCTCCCCTCCTTCAACCCCTCCCCCTCCCCCCTCCCCTCTTCTCAACCCCTCCCCCTCCCCTCTTTTCAACCCCTCCCCATCCCCTCCTTTCAACCCCTCCCCCTCCCCTCTATTCAACCCGTCCTCCCCTCCCCCTCCCTCTTTTCAACCCCTCCCCATCCCCTCCTTTCAACCCCTCCCCCCTCCCCCCCCCCCCCCCCCCCCCCCCCCCAGGTCAGATGGCAGGCGACCACACCCGTCTAGAGTTCCACAACATCGAGACCGGCATCATGACTGAACGACGCTTCGTCTCCAGCATCCCTTCATCCTTCATAGGACACCTGCAGAGCCTCAGGTAGAGAGACATAGACCTACCATGGAGAGAGAGAGCCTCAGGTAGAGAGACATAGACCTACCATGGAGAGAGAGAGCCTCAGGTAGAGAGACATAGACCTACCATGGAGAGAGAGAGAGCCTCAGGTAGAGAGACATAGACCTACCATGGAGAGAGAGAGCCTCAGGTAGAGAGACATAGACCTACCATGGAGAGAGAGAGAGCCTCAGGTAGAGAGACATAGACCTACCATGGAGAGAGAGAGCCTCAGGTAGAGAGACATAGACCTACCATGGAGAGAGAGAGAACCTCAGGTAGAGAGACATAGACCTACCATGGAGAGAGAGAGAGCCTCAGGTAGAGAGACATAGGGTTACCATGGAGAGAGAGAGAGCCTCAGGTAGAGAGACATAGACCTACCATGGAGAGAGAGAGAGCCTCAGGTAGAGAGACATAGACCTACCATGGAGAGAGAGAGAGCCTCAGGTAGAGAGACATAGGGTTACCATAGAGAGAGAGAGAGCCTCAGGTAGAGAGACATAGGGTTACCATAGAGAGAGAGAGAGCCTCAGGTAGAGAGACATAGACCTACCATGGAGAGAGAGAGCCTCAGGTAGAGAGACATAGACCTACCATGGAGAGAGAGAGAGAGCCTCAGGTAGAGAGACATAGACCTACCATGGAGAGAGAGAGAGAGCCTCAGGTAGAGAGACATAGACCTACCATGGAGAGAGAGAGAGAGCCTCAGGTAGAGAGACATAGACCTACCATGGAGAGAGAGAGCCTCAGGTAGAGAGACATAGACCTACCATGGAGAGAGAGAGAGCCTCAGGTAGAGAGACATAGACCTACCATGGAGAGAGAGAGAGCCTCAGGTAGAGAGACATAGGGTTACCATGGAGAGAGAGAGATCCTCAGGTAGAGAGACATAGACCTACCATGGAGAGAGAGAGAGCCTCAGGTAGAGAGACATAGACCTACCATGGAGAGAGAGAGCCTCAGGTAGAGAGACATAGGGTTACCATAGAGAGAGAGAGCCTCAGGTAGAGAGACATAGACCTACCATGGAGAGAGAGAGAGCCTCAGGTAGAGAGACATAGGGTTACCATAGAGAGAGAGAGAGCCTCAGGTAGAGAGACATAGACCTACCATGGAGAGAGAGAGCCTCAGGTAGAGAGACATAGGGTTACCATAGAGAGAGAGAGCCTCAGGTAGAGAGACATAGACCTACCATGGAGAGAGAGAGCCTCAGGTAGAGAGACATAGACCTACCATGGAGAGAGAGAGAGCCTCAGGTAGAGAGACATAGGGTTACCATAGAGAGAGAGAGAGCCTCAGGTAGAGAGACATAGACCTACCATGGAGAGAGAGAGCCTCAGGTAGAGAGACATAGACCTACCATAGAGAGAGAGAGAGCCTCAGGTAGAGAGACATAGACCTACCATGGAGAGAGAGAGCCTCAGGTAGAGAGACATAGGGTTACCATGGAGAGAGAGAGAGCCTCAGGTAGAGAGACATAGACCTACCATGGAGAGAGAGAGAGCCTCAGGTAGAGAGACATAGGGTTACCATAGAGAGAGAGAGAGCCTCAGGTAGAGAGACATAGGGTTACCATAGAGAGAGAGAGCCTCAGGTAGAGAGACATAGACCTACCATGGAGAGAGAGAGAGCCTCAGGTAGAGAGACATAGACCTACCATAGAGAGAGAGAGAGCCTCAGGTAGAGAGACATAGACCTACCATGGAGAGAGAGAGAGCCTCAGGTAGAGAGACATAGACCTACCATGGAGAGAGAGAGAGCCTCAGGTAGAGAGACATAGGGTTACCATAGAGAGAGAGAGAGCCTCAGGTAGAGAGACATAGACCTACCATGGAGAGAGAGAGAGCCTCAGGTAGAGAGACATAGACCTACCATGGAGAGAGAGAGCCTCAGGTAGAGAGACATAGGGTTACCATAGAGAGAGAGAGAGCCTCAGGTAGAGAGACATAGGGTTACCATGGAGAGAGAGAGAGTCTCAGGTAGAGAGACATAGACCTACCATGGAGAGAGAGAGCCTCAGGTAGAGAGACATAGACCTACCATGGAGAGAGAGAGCCTCAGGTAGAGAGACATAGGGTTACCATAGAGAGAGAGAGAGCCTCAGGTAGAGAGACATAGGGTTACCATAGAGAGAGAGAGAGAGCCTCAGGTAGAGAGACATAGACCTACCATGGAGAGAGAGAGAGCCTCAGGTAGAGAGACATAGGGTTACCATGGAGAGAGAGAGAGCCTCAGGTAGAGAGACATAGGGTTACCATGGAGAGAGAGAGAGCCTCAGGTAGAGAGACATAGACCTACCATGGAGAGAGAGAGCCTCAGGTAGAGAGACATAGACCTACCATGGAGAGAGAGAGCCTCAGGTAGAGAGACATAGGGTTACCATAGAGAGAGAGAGAGCCTCAGGTAGAGAGACATAGGGTTACCATAGAGAGAGAGAGAGAGCCTCAGGTAGAGAGACATAGACCTACCATGGAGAGAGAGAGCCTCAGGTAGAGAGACATAGGGTTACCATAGAGAGAGAGAGAGCCTCAGGTAGAGAGACATAGGGTTACCATGGAGAGAGAGAGAGCCTCAGGTAGAGAGACATAGACCTACCATGGAGAGAGAGAGCCTCAGGTAGAGAGACATAGGGTTACCATAGAGAGAGAGAGAGCCTCAGGTAGAGAGACATAGGGTTACCATGGAGAGAGAGAGAGCCTCAGGTAGAGAGACATAGACCTACCATGGAGAGAGAGAGCCTCAGGTAGAGAGACATAGGGTTACCATAGAGAGAGAGAGAGCCTCAGGTAGAGAGACATAGGGTTACCATGGAGAGAGAGAGAGCCTCAGGTAGAGAGACATAGACCTACCATGGAGAGAGAGAGCCTCAGGTAGAGAGACATAGACCTACCATGGAGAGAGAGAGCCTCAGGTAGAGAGACATAGGGTTACCATAGAGAGAGAGAGAGCCTCAGGTAGAGAGACATAGGGTTACCATAGAGAGAGAGAGAGAGCCTCAGGTAGAGAGACATAGACCTACCATGGAGAGAGAGAGCCTCAGGTAGAGAGACATAGGGTTACCATAGAGAGAGAGAGAGCCTCAGGTAGAGAGACATAGACCTACCATGGAGAGAGAGAGCCTCAGGTAGAGAGACATAGACCTACCATAGAGAGAGAGAGCCTCAGGTAGCACTTATCCTACCCCCTTAGACAGCATTTGAAACAGACTTATAGCATGTCATGTAAACAGCACAATAATTGCATTGTATGTAGTCATAGCACTTCATAGTACATATGTATAGCATAGTATAGTATATATGTATAGTTTATATGTATAGTGTCATTATATAGATATGTTCTAGTTACGTTCTTAGCTTTCGCATGTTTCTTGATAAATGCATGTTATATATGTGATGTATTCCCTTACTTTTGTTCTTGCCTAATGTAAGTCGCTCTGGATTAAGAGCGTCTGCTAAATGCCTAAATTGTAAATTGTAGGTAGAGAGACATAGGGTTACCATAGAGAGAGAGAGGACGCGCCCCGGGTAAGAACGGAGACATTGACCATTCTCTCTCTCTCTCTCTCTCTCTCTCTCTCTCTCTCTCTCTCTCTCTCTCTCTCTCTCTCTCTCTCTCTCTAATGTATTGTCTATGTCTCTCTCTCAGGTTCAATGGGATGCTGTACATCGACCTCTGTAAGAACGGAGACATCGACTACTGTGAGCTGAACGCTCGCTTCGGGATGCGTTCCATCATCGCCGACCCCGTGACCTTCAAGTCCAAGGCCAGCTACCTCTCTCTGGCCACGCTGCAGGCCTACACCTCCATGCACCTCTTCTTCCAGGTAGAGAGAGACAGGATGTGCCTAACATTTTGCCATTGAAGAAACTCATGAAATCGTTACTATTGAGAGTTGTAGGGATACGTGGATCAGTGGAATCATTACTTTTTGTCAGTTTTGCCAGAGTGTCAAAAAGGAACTTGGGGTTACTTTTGTTTTCCTCTATTAGGGATGAATAATAGGTGGCTCTGGCATTGTCGAGGGCCTTTTTGTATATTTTGAGGCTATTCTGCCAGGCTATACATGATTTTTTCCGTTTGGTTGAGCGCCATATTTTTTCAAGTTTGCGAGACGTTCGGTTGAGATTTCTAGTTTCCGAGTTGTACCATGGGGCTAGCCTTTGTTGCTTTATTACTTTCCTTTTCAGGGGAGCGACAGAGTCAAGTGTCATTTGAAATGAGCTTGTGACACTATCAACAAGGTGATCGATTTGAGAAGGACTATAGGTGTGCGGGTCTTCTATTTTGTTGAAATATACCGAGTTGATGGCTGATGGAATTGTTTCCTTGAACTTATTTACAGCGCTCTCGGATATACTTCTGCCGAGGACATTTTTGTCCAGTGGTGTATAATCCATCAATGTAAAATCGAAAGTTATCAGATAATGGTCAGAGAGGTCACGATTTTGTGGGAAAGGTATGAGGTGCTCTATTGTAATAGCATAGACCAGAAGGGTATGGTTGAGAATGTGGGTAGGTTTATCTACACACTGAGAGAAACCGATTGAATCAATCAATGAGATGAATGCTCTATTTAGGCTATCAGTTCCTATGTCCGCGTGAATATTTAGATCACAGATTAAGATGATTTTATTAGACTCAAGGACTAGACTTGATAAAAATTCAGAGAACTCAGATAAATTGTGTGTAGGCGCCAGGAGGGCGGTACACTGTAATGACTATTAGACAATTGACAATTGTCTGATATGATTTCATTTACCAGTGTTCCTTTTTTACGTAGAGATCTAATATTTAGAAATCCACATTTGATATTTGTATTTTGTGGTACTACTGTATTGGTCTTGATTTGTATCAAGTTTGTATGTACAGCTCCTATTTCCTTTGGTTTGTTCAGCCTATATGGTTTGTTCAGCCTGTACAGAGACTGTATAGTTTGTATAGACTGTATAGTTTGTATAGTTCTATTTGGTATAGTTTGTATAGTTCTATTTTGTAGGATAGGTGGGGTAGGTGGTTGTACTGGAGGAAGCACAGAGAGCTGTGTAGGACTGCAACTCTGCTTCCTGGTCCCAACTCTGGGTGGTCATAATGAATCTATAAAATCGTCCATATTTCTAGAGATGAGCTTTGCACCGTCCCAAGTTGGATGTATGCCGTCTCTCTCTATCAGACCAGTATTCCCCTCAAAGGTTTCCCAATGATTTATAAAGCTCACGTTATTATCTGGACACCACCTAGACAACCAGCGGTTGAATTGTCTCATACGGTCATATGTCATATGTCAAAGTCTGGGTCTGTACATTGTTAATGGCAGAATGAGAGGGGACTCTCATTCCAAGAGGTGAACCTACGGTTCACCTCTTGGCTGCAGCACTGTTGACTATGTGATCACAGACCTGGAACCATTCTCTCTCAGGGCATTCATAGTCAAGCCATTAACACCTCTGTCAGATCACAGCCAAATTACTGTGTATCTAAAAAAAAAGGCATTTAATACAAAAACTAAAACCAGTAACCTGTACAACGTTACCAAACAATACAGATGGGCCCAAAACAGCACAGACGATTATATTAAAGCAGTTAGAGATCCTAAAATTAAATCGCTTACAGACAATTTCCTTGTTCAAATGTACCCTCAAAATAATCAGGGGATTAATCTGGCTGTACAAAACATAAATCAAATATTTGACCAACTGGCATCTATGTCCAATTTGAAGACCTCTAGATCCAAAGCTAGAAATAAACAAACTGAGAAATGGTTCGATTTGGAATGCAAAAACATGAGGAAAAAACTCAGGGAGTTGTCTAATGAGAAACACAGACAACCAAATAACTAAATAGTTATTCGGAAGCATTACAAGAGTACAACACCACACTCAGAGTAAAGAGAGCAGAGTTTACACAAAAGCAATTAGAAAAAATTGAAGAATCACTCAATTCACATCACTAAAATCCTGACATGTGGAACAAAGGACTCATCACGTGGAGATAAATTCGACCCTAACAACTACAGAGGCATTTGTGTGAACAGTAATTTGGGGAAGGTATTTTGCAGTATTTTGAACACAAGACTCATCAACTTCCTTATGAAGCACAATGTCTTAAGTAAAGCACACATTGGATTATTGCCAAATTGCAGGACATCAGACCATATTTTCACCCTCCACACCTTAATTGATAAACAGGTAAACCAAAACAATAAGAAAATGTATGCCTGATTTGTTGATTTTAAAAAGGCCTTTGATTCAATCTGGCATTAGGGATTTTTTATAAATTATTAGAAAGTGGTGTGGGGGGGGAAACATATGAAATAATTAAATCGATGTATACAAACACTAAATGTGCAATACAAATTGGAAACAAACAAACAAACAACATACTTCACTCAAGGGCGTGGAGTGACCCAGGGCAACCCAATCTCTCCAACCCTCTTTAACATTTATGTTAATGAATTGGCCAAATTATTAGAACAGTCTACTGCTCCTGGTGTCACTCTACATGACTCTGAAATCAGATTCCTCCTCTATGCAGATGACCTGGTTCTGCTGTCACCAACAGAAGAGGGTCTACAGCAGAACCTGGCTCTGCTTGAAACATTTTGTCAGTCCTGGGCCCTGACAATTAACCCTGACAAAACCAAAGTAGTAATATTCCAAAAAAGGTCCACGAGTCGATAGGGTGATAACTTCACCCTAGGAACATCAACAATCCAACAAACAAATAATTATACATACCTAGGGCTGAAGATCAGTTCCACTGGAAAGTTTAACTTGGCTATTGATGAACTGAAAGAGAAAGCAAGGAGAGCTTTCTATGCCATCAAAAAGTCAACACATGTTGACATCCCAATTAGGACCTGGCTCAAAATATTCCAATCAGTGATTGGACCTATTGGTAAATGGTAAATGGTGCATTTATATAGCGCCTTTATCCAAGGCGCTTTACAGAGATTGTGCATTACATTCACCCATTCATACACCGATGGCAGCGGAAACCATGCAAGGCACCAACTAGCACATCGGGAGCAATTAGGGGTTCAGTGTCTTGCTCAAGGACACTTCGACAGTAACTCTGGGGGAGCCCGGGTTCGAACTGGCAACCTTGCGGTTACCATCCAGGCACTCTACCCCTGAGCCACCGCCGCCCCTACTTTGCACTATATGGCAGTGAAGTTTGGGGTCCACTCACAAAAAATGATTTTGGAAAATGGGAAAAACATCCAATCGAAATCCTGCATGCAGAGTTTTGTAAGAGAATCCTCCGGGTCCAGAGGAAGACTCCTAACAATGCATGCAGAGCAGAATTAGGCCAATACCCTCTAATTATTAACATTGAAAAAAGAGCCGTAACATTTTGGAAACACCTAAAACTGAGTGACCCCAAATCCTATCATTATAAAGCCCTCAAAAGCCAAGAGAACATAGCGAAGAGTCCCCTCAGTCAGCTGGTCCTGACGCTTAACAAACCATCAGCCAACAATAACCAGCCTCAGGACAGCGACATCATTCCACAACAAATCCGACCCAACCAAAGTATTAATCAACAGAAACAAAAATACGAAAACTATTGGCTTGAAACAACAAAAACCCAAAGTAAACTTAATTGCTATCTGGCCCTAAATAGACAATACACCGTGGCAGAATAGAGAGAGAGAGAGAGAGAGAGAGAGAGAGAGAGAGAGAGGTTAATGTAATGTAATCCATGCTCCTGTTCTTCCAGGTAGAGAGACACCGACACACACACAGGGAGAGAGAGAGACAGAGAGAGAGAGAGGTTAATGTAATGTAATCCATGCTCCTGTTCTTCCAGGTAGAGAGACACCGACACACACAGAGAGAGAGAGAGAGGTTAATGTAATGTAATCCATGCTCTCTCTTCCAGTTCAAAACGACGTCGGCCGACGGATTCATCCTCTTCAACTCTGGAGACGGGAACGACTTCATCGCTGTGGAGCTGGTGAAAGGGTGAGAGACATAGGGTTACCATGGAGAGAGAGAGAGAGACTTTATACCCAACGGGTGGTGAAAGGGTGAGACTTCAGACCCAACGGGTGGTCAAAGGGTGAGACTTTAGACCCAACGGGTGGTCAAAGGGTGAGACTTTAGACCCAACGGGTGGTCAAAGGGTGAGACTTCAGACCCAACGGGTGGTCAAAGGGTGAGACTTCAGACCCAACGGGTGGTCAAAGGGTGAGACTTCAGACCCAACGGGTGGTCAAAGGGTGAGACTTTAGACCCAACGGGTGGTCAAAGGGTGAGACTTTAGACCCAACGGGTGGTCAAAGGGTGAGACTTCAGACCCAACGGGTGGTCAAAGGGTGAGACTTCAGACCCAACGGGTGGTCAAAGGGTGAGACTTTAGACCCAACGGGTGGTCAAAGGGTGAGACTTCAGACCCAACGGGTGGTCAAAGGGTGAGACTTTAGACCCAACGGGTGGTCAAAGGGTGAGACTTCAGACCCAACGGGTGGTCAAAGGGTGAGACTTTAGACCCAACGGGTGGTCAAAGGGTGAGACTTCAGACCCAACGGGTGGTCAAAGGGTGAGACTTCAGACCCAACGGGTGGTCAAAGGGTGAGACTTTAGACCCAACGGGTGGTCAAAGGGTGAGACTTTAGACCCAACGGGTGGTCAAAGGGTGAGACTTCAGACCCAACGGGTGGTCAAAGGGTGAGACTTTAGACCCAACGGGTGGTCAAAGATAAGGATGGATTGAGAACGAGCATCTTATCGAGACATACATATTATTTTGTGGAAAGAGGGTTAAAAGCTTATCGATACCGGGTACTCGATAAGCCCAAAGCTTATTGATACCGGGTACTCGATAAGCCCAAAGCTTATTGATACCGGGTACTCGATAAGCCCAAAGCTTATTGATACCGGGTACTCGATAAGCCCAAAGCTTATTGATACCGGGTACTGGATAAATCCAAAGCTTATCAATACTGGGTACTCGATACACCCAAAGCATATTGATACCCGGCTACTGGATAAGCCCAAAGCTTATCGATACCGGGTACTCGATACACCCAAAGCTTATTGATACCGGGTACTCGATATGCCCAAAGCTCAACGATACCGGGTACTGAATAAGCCCAAAGCTTATGTTTTTTAGGTGTATCACGTATCAAGCTCCATCATTAGTCAAAGGGGTGAGATGAGTTTTTACTGGTCAAAGGGTCAGAGATCAGAGGTCAAAGGGTCAGACAGACAAACGTTGATCAAAACAACAATTCTTCTACTTTCTCTAATGGGTTCTACATTCTCATGTGTATGTGTATATATATTTTTATATATGTGTATATATATTTATATGTATATGTGTATATATTTCTATATATGTGTATATATATTTCCAGGTACGTCCACTATGTGTTCGACCTGGGGAACGGTCCCAACCTCATCAAGGGGAAGAGTGAGCGCGCTCTGAACGACAACCAGTGGCACAACGTGGTGATCACACGCGACAACAGCAACACACACACCCTCAAGGTGGACGCCACGGCAACCAGCCAGAGCATCAACGGAGCCAAGAACCTGGACCTGAAAGGTACTGATAGAACCTGGACCTGAAAGGTACTGATAGAACCATTAGAACCTGGAACTGAAAGGTACTGATTAGACCCCTTAGAACCCTTAGAACCTGGACCTGAAAGGTACTGATTAGAACCCTTAGAACCCTTAGAACACTTAGAACCTGGACCTGAAAGGTACTGATTAGAACCCTTAGAACCCTCTTAGAACCATTAGAACCTGGACCTGAAAGGTACTGATTAGAACCCTTAGAACCTTCTTAGAACCCTTAGAACCTGGACCTGAAAGGTACTGATTAGAACCCTTAGAACCCTCTTAGAACCCTTAGAACCCTCTTAGAACCCTTAGAACCCTCTTAGAACCCTTAGAACCCTTAGAACCATTAGAACCTGGACCTGAAAGGTACTGATTAGAACCCTTAGAACCCTCTTAGAACCCTTAGAACCATTAGAACCTGGACCTGAAAGGTACTGATTAGAACCCTTAGAACCCTTAGAACCCTCTTAGAACCCTTAGAACCTGGACCTGAAAGGTACTGATTAGAACCCTTAGAACCTGGACCTGAAAGGTACTGATTAGAACCCTTAGAACCTGGACCTGAAAGGTACTGATTAGAACCCTTAGAACCTGGACCTGAAAGGTACTGATTAGAACCCTTAGAACCCTCTTAGAACCCTTAGAACCCTTAGAACCTGGACCTGAAAGGTACTGATTAGAACCCTTAGAACCCTCTTAGAACCCTTAGAACCTGGACCTGAAAGGTACTGATTAGAACCCTTAGAACCCTCTTAGAACCCTTAGAACCTGGACCTGAAAGGTACTGATTAGAACCCTTAGAACCTTCTTAGAACCCTTAGAACCTGGACCTGAAAGGTACTGATTAGAACCCTTAGAATCATTTACAATGTAGTCATTTATCAGACGCTCTTAATCCAGAGCTAGGGCAGTAGGGGGTCTCAACGTTTTGGGCTGGGGACCCCCGGAAATGCCCCCCCCCCCCCCCCCCCCCCATCAAAGTGTCATGTCCTCTGTCTCCACTAGGGGAGATGTTCATCACAGTGTCCTCTGTCTCCACTAGGGTAGCTGTTCATCACAGTGTCCTCTGGTCTCCACTAGGGGAGCTGTTCATCACAGTGTCATGTCCTTGTCTCCACTAGGGGAGCTGTTCATCACAGTGTCCTCTGTCTCCACTAGGGGAGCTGTTCATCACAGTGTCCTCTGGTCTCCACTAGGGGAGCTGTTCATCACAGTGTCATGTCCTTGTCTCCACTAGGGGAGCTGTTCATCACAGTGTCCTCTGTCTCCACTAGGGGAGCTGTTCATCACAGTGTCCTCTGTCTCCACTAGGGGAGCTGTTCATCACAGTGTCATGTCCTTGTCTCCACTAGGGGAGCTGTTCATCACAGTGTCCTCTGGTCTCCACTAGGGGAGCTGTTCATTACAGTGTCCTCTGGTCTCCACTAGGGGAGCTGTTCATTACAGTGTCATGTCCTCTGTTCTCCACTAGGGGACCTGTTCATCGCGGGCCTGGGTCCGGGCATGTACGGAGCTCTCCCCAAGCTGGTGGCGTCGAGGGAAGGCTTCCAGGGCTGCCTGGCGTCCGTGGACCTCAACGGCCGTCTGCCCGACCTCATCAGCGACGCGCTGTTCCGCAGCGGGCAGATCGAGCGCGGATGCGAAGGTACGCCGTCCCTCAAAACCATGCGGGACTCATCGGACCCGTCCGGGCGCCGCTACGACAGCCGGGGGGGGCGCGGCGGGCGGGGGGGCTCCGGGGTCAACTCCAGCAGCCCCTTCCCCTTGCTCAACGCCAACGGGAGCTCTGTGGCGCTGCGGCCACTGGGTGGCGCTGGTGTCACCGTCCTGGTGACGGTGCTGGCGGCCTCGCTCGCCCACTGCTAGTTCTGGGCTCGTCTCGCGTTGCCAGACTGTTTCCTGTTTCCTGTTTCCTCTCGCATTGTCCAATCATACAGTCTGGAGCAACGGAAGCTCTGATCATGAGTAAAATATAAATGCTTCCGTCATACAGTCTGGAGCAACGGAAGCTCTGATCATGAGTAAAATATAAATGCTTCCGTCGTACAGTCTGGAGCAACGGAAGCTCTGATCATGAGTCAAATATAAATGCTTCCGTCATACAGTCTGGAGCAACGGAAGCTCTGATCATAAGTCAAATATAAATGCTTCCGTCATACAGTCTGGAGCAACGGAAGCTCTGATCATGAGTCAAATATAAATGCTTCCGTCATACAGTCTGGAGCGACGGAAGCTCTGATCATGAGTCAAATATAAATGCTTCCGTCATACAGTCTGGAGCAACGTAAGCTCTGATCACGAGTAAAATATAAATGCTTCCGTCATACAGTCTGGAGCAACGGAAGCTCTGATCATGAGTAAAATATAAATGCTTCCGTCATACAGTCTGGAGCAACGGAAGCTCTGATCATGAGTCAAATATAAATGCTTCCGTCATACAGTCTGGAGCAACGGAAGCTCTGATCATGAGTCAAATATAAATGCTTCCGTCATACAGTCTGGAGCAACGTAAGCTCTGATCACAAGTAAAATATAAATGCTTCCGTCATACAGTCTGGAGCAACGTAAGCTCTGATCACGAGTAAAATATAAATGCTTCCGTCATAAAGCGGAAGTGGAGCCTCCTCCCCACTTCCGTTTCGTCTTTACTGTCACGCAAATTGATCCTAATATAAATAGAAATCACGTAAGCATACAGCTTGTTGCTTAGCAGAAAAGGAGATAAAACAATGAAATGTAAAGATAGTTTAGCGGTCGTTCCAGACTCTATAGCATTCAGATTGTGGAAGTAGTTCTCTGGCTACGCGAGACCAGTTCTGGCTTAAAGAGACTAGTTCTTGCTTAAAGGTTTCATGAAATTAATTTTAATTTATTTAAACACACACGACCTGACCTTTGACCTCAGTTACACCCAAACACGACCTGACCTTTGACCTCAGTTACACCCAAACACGACCTGCCCTTTGACCTCAGTTACACCCAAACACGACCTGACCTTTGACCTCAGTTACACCCAAACACGACCTGACCTTTGACCTCAGTTACACCCAAACACGACCTGACCTTTGACCTCAGTTACACCCAAACACAACCTGACCTTTGACCTCAGTTACACCCACACGACCTGACCTTTGAACCCATTTACACCCAAACACAACCTGACCTTTGACCTCAGTTACACCCAAACACAACCTGACCTTTGACCCCAGTTACACCCAAACACGACCTGACCTTTGACCTCAGTCACACCCAAACACAACCTGACCTTTGACCCCAGTTACACCCAAACACGACCTGACCTTTGACCTCAGTTACACCCAAACACGACCTGACCTTTGACCCCAGTTACACCCAAACAACCTGACCTTTGAACATTCAGTGGGATTGTCTGTGGTCTGGGGTTTTCTCTGTGTGTTCTGGAGGCTTCTGAGCTGCAATGAAAACAGGCCTCAACATTGACATCTGCTGGCAAATCCTTATGTCATATAATGGGATTTGTGGACTCTTACCTCACAGTCCACTGGCCAATCCGACCCCAGAGCACAGAAAATGTTTTTTTTTCGCGCAAATTGATCTCAGAAAACCTTAAAAAAATGAAGTTTTAAGTTACTGGTGCTGAGCCCTTCACCTCAGTGACCTCACTGCAAGAACCACTGCTGGTTCCTTATTGGCCACATTGGTCACCCCCCCCCCCCCATCCAACCACAGACAACACCAGGAGCTCCTAATCTATGTTGTCATTTTTAATTTGTATTGATTTCATGAGTGTGATTTAGACGTAGTGAATAGCTGTAGTTGCAGGTTTACTCCACGGGGTGGCAGTGTATTCCTGTATGTCCCCGGGTCATTTTTCACACAGCTTGTTTTTGATTGGCTCAGTAGATTTAACAGGAAACACAATATGATATCATCATAATGTACCGTTTTACACACATTATGATACAGCATAGTTTACATGACACACACACACACACACACACACACACACACACACACACACACACAGCATAATGTACAGTTTACAAATATGTCACCACAACGGCAGGCAGGCAGGCAGACAGACAGACAGACAGACAGACAGACAGGCAGACAGGCAGACAGACAGACAGACAGACAGACAGACAGACAGGCAGGCAGGCAGGCAGACAGACAGACAGACAGACAGACAGACAGCAAAGCAAACACATTGCCAAAATGTCCCACTTTGTCTTGTGTCCCCCCCCCCCCCCTGTACCCCAGTGTGTTACATTGTGAATCACTGTAGAATGTTTACCATTTTATTCCACTGCTAGTTTACGTTTAGTTAAGATTAGTTGAAGTTTACTTTAGTCTAGTTTGGAAGTGGGCGTGGCCATACGGTTGGAAGTGGGCGTGGCCATACGGTTTGCTTGTCTGCATGCAAATCACTTCATGCACAGTTGGTGTTTTTATTTTATTGTATTATTGTTGCTGTTAATTTAATTTATTTTGTGTGAATGTTTTATTGCTTTTCTTTATTATTATAATTTTTTGCACACAGTTTTTCAGTTGAACATTTTAATGTATTTATTTTTGTTCTTATTTTCCGAAAATACTGCATCATGGGTACCTTCACTGTTGCATCATGGGTACTTTCACTGTTGCATCATGGGTACTTTCACTGTTGCATCATGGGTACTTGCACTGTTGCATCATGGGTACTTTCACTGTTGCATCATGGGTACTTTCACTGTTGCATCATGGGTACCTTCACTGTTGCATCATGGGTACCTTCACTGTTGCATCATGGGTACTTTCACTGTTGCATCATGGGTACTTTCACTGTTGCATCATGGGTACTTTCACTGTTGCATCATGGGTACTTTCACTGTTGCATCATGGGTACTTTCACTGTTGCATCATGGGTACTTTCACTGTTGCATCATGGGTACCTTCACTGTTGCATCATGGGTACTTTCACTGTTGCATCATGGGTACTTTCACTGTTGCATCATGGGTACTTTCACTGTTGCATCATGGGTACTTTCCCTGGGTGAAAAAAAATGCGTTACAAAAATCATGGGGGGAAAAAAAAGCTCAAGGACAATTTGGATTGGCTGTTAGAGAGACTGTCTGTTCATCGACCAATCATATTGTAGCTTTATGTTAGAGAGACTGTCACAGACCAATCAGATCGTAGCTTCATGTTACAGACACTGTCTGTCAGACCAATCATTACGCCTCATCTACACAGGCGAGGAGTGAGCATTTCAATGGCGATACCGCACGACAAACTGTCCCGATACGGAGCGTCGACGTGACGCGACGTCACCAGAACCAATCAAAATTAAACTGTTTTTGTAATTAAACTGGTTGAGAATCACTGCTAGAGGCGTAAACATCTTCTCTCATGGGGATCCCTGGCGTATGTTTTCTAATGGGGGTCCGCGGGGCTAATTAGTGTCAACGTGGGGGTCCTTGACATGAAAACGTGTGCTCCCCTGTCCTAGTGAGCAGCCGTCCTTCACAATAAAGGTTCTGTGCATCCTGCAGGCACAAGGACACAATGTTGGCATTTATTTTATTTTTTCATAATAAAACGCTCATGAATCACATTCCATTGGTTGTGTGTGTGTGTGTGTGTGTGTCGTGTCATGTTCATTTATTCATGTATTGTTTTTTTTTGCTTTAATTAATTAATTCTACGTGATTACGTTTCTAGTCCGATGCCCGTCCATTACCTGATCTTGCGACATCCGCCATGATTGGTTGATTGACCGGTTGGTGTCGGCCAATCGATGAGCAAGATTGGAGCGACGCACGCTTCCACGCATCTCATTACAAGCTGTCATCATTACGTCGTCATCAGTAAATGTTCTGAAGCATTAACATCATTAGTTATTATTTGTATTATTTATTTGTTCAATTGCTCTATATGGTCATTGTTACTGACCCCCGTTGCAAGAACAGGTTTAAAGACGCATGCACGCACATTCTCTCAAAGATAATCCAACAACAGTACCAGTACCAGTAACAGTACCAGTACCAGTAACAGTAACAACAACAGGACCATCACGGTCTCCTCTTCTCTCAAAGATAATCCAACAACAGAACCATCACGGTCTCCTCTTTGATTCAAAGATAATCCAACAACAGAACCATCACGGTCTCCTCTTTGATAAGATAATCCAACAACAGAACCATCACGGTCTCCTCTTTGATAAGATAATCCAACAACAGAACCATCACGGTCTCCTCTTTGATTCCTGAACACTCAGTTTATGTTTCTCCATGGAATTCATCCACATGTTCTTTGATCTGTGTTTCATTTTATTTTATATTTGACATCAGGAGTCCAGTTGGTTTCACAATAAGTTCAGTGCAGCATCAGATCTGTTTCACTAAGGCCTGATTTACCCTGGCAGCCAAATCTATCCTGAATCTATCTGGAATCAGATCTGTGTCACTTCAAGATAGAAATCTGATTTGGTTAAATAAGGCCTGATTTACACTGGCAGCCAAATCTAGCCTGAATGTAGCCTGAATCAGATCTGTGTCACTTCAAGATAGAAATCTGATTTGCTTAAATAAGGCCCCATTTACACTGGCAGCCAAATCCAGCCTGAATCAGATCTGTGCCACATCAAGATTGAAATCCGATTGGTTTAAATGGTCACATGACTCATTTAAACAAATCAGATTCCAATAGTCTAAATGCAGACACATGGAATCCGATTTGCTTAAATAAGTCTAAATGCAGACAGGTCACATGGAATCCGATTTTTTCAAATGTGACTCGAGTCACATCCAGAGGTGGTTTCAAATCCGATTTAAATCCGATCTGAAGGAGATCTGTCTCAGTCTGAATGCAACGACCTGAAGGAGATCTGTCTCAGTCTGAAGGAGATCTGTCTCAGTCTGAATGCAACGACCACATGAAGTGACCTGAGTCACATATCGAACGTCACCCGCAGCGCGACCCGAGCGCTGCTGACGTGACGTCATTCAGAGCGCGAGTAGTATTTTTTAAAGTATTAAACAAGAGACCGAGAAAAACAACCAAACGAGCCAACGAGAGCAAAAGAAAACAAGAGAGGAAAACAATAGTGCAACACACGTTTGTTTTATAGGAATAATGTCTTCATTATGTCAGCACTACGGCAGAGCGGACAGACAGTGAAATCTGTACCAAAGTCTTGACGTCACTTGCTCATCCCCTAGTCCAGGGTCACAGAAGTTTCATTTTTAATAGTCTCATATAAGCATTGTGGTTAAAAAATAAATAAACTGTCAAAGAATATTGTCGGGGAGGTGTCTCTGTATCGTTACAACAGTCAGTCACTCATATTTGAGTATTTCTAGCGAAATTGTTAATAATTCGGCGGCAGTAACATTAGCGTTTTCTCTCAGTCAGTTGATTCTTTATATCCATGTGAGTCAAACCGCTGTGAACACGGATTATTGTTTATTTTTGGAACACAGTTCTTATTTGACGCGATATGAAGAAGTTATTGGAATTCCGAAGGGGGGGAGGCGGTTAAATGCAAACCGGGTAGGATGTGAAATGACGCTCCTCCTGTCATATCACTGGTGAGGAGGCACACCGGGAGGAAGCCTCCGTACAATATTCTAAACTTCTCAAAATGTAGGCTACAGAAACAAGGCCGTTTTTCCCGGGAATTCCCGTCAAAAAAAAGGAAAGGTGCCTCCTAAAATGCACGTATAGTTAAATCAATGTAGGCCTATAGCATGATACTATACATTGATTTAGGCTCAGCCGCTCTTTGCGTCTATCTTAATATCAATCAAATCAAAGACAATTGTGCACTGCATCCATCGACATTCCCCGCTGTTCACAGTGTAGTCTACTACTCACGTTCCGTTGGCTGAACAAAGTTCCAAAACCTTCTCATGGTTCCATTATATTTCCAGGACAGGAGTCTGATTAAGTATATCTCCATTTAGTTTTAACTGAAGTAACGCCAAGTCGCCAACGGAGTTGTGTCCAAGTAGTGTCTCCGTTCGAAAAGCTTACCTTTTTCATTCATCTTATTCGTGCAATGTTCCAAAATAGAGCTACAGCTATATCGTCGTGACAAGTGACAACTTTAAATATGCTATTAAATATCTAATACTGTAAGTTTACGGTTTACATCAATCAGCCTCTCAAACCCAAGGCTTGTTCCAATGCGTAACGTGCATTGGGTCGGCTACCCCCCAAAAAACAGACATACAGTTGGAGGCCATCGATATTGTCCTTTTCTTTTTGCTGAGGTTTGCGTGATCTGCGCAAAAGGACAGTTAACCCATTTTGGGCGGGAACCCCTTTTGGTGTTTTAAACATTATGTTATAATTTAGCTATTGAAAAATAGATCTACAAGCTGCCACTCGGTGGCGCGCTACGAGCTTGTAGGTCTGCTATTTTTGAAAAATCGTGAAAATATTTATTTCAGAAAACTGAAGGATTTAGAAGGATTTTTTTAAATTTTGAGGTCAGGCCTAAATGGGTCAAATGATAAGGGACAATATCGGTGGCACCCAACTGTACAAGCTGTCGACACGCCGTTTCATGGCGTGTTGATAGCTTGCAGATCTGTTCTTTTGGACAACATAATCAATGATGCACGGCACGATGGAATATAGGCTACAAGCCTACAACTAAACATGTTTGTGTCCAAATAAGCCTGTAGCCAGGTAGCCTACTGTAACATTACGTGGACATGGTGGACAACATATGGAACTTGATGTTAATGCAGTGAACATTAATTACGTAGTGTTTAATAAAGAGGCCGCAGCAGCCGCAGCGCACATGATCCATGAAACCCGATGTTTCAAAAACCTTCCCTCACAGACAATCCCATGCTCTTATCAACATATTAAACAATGGCAAAGTTAAATGAAGTTGGATAGCTAATGTACAGCTAAACATATGTGTTTACTTCCGCCGTTTTAATATTTAAATGTTATGATGAAAGGCATCAGTTTGTGCGCCTCGCCACTGTGGAATGCAATCAGCTGAGATCCACGCAGCTGAGGTTCATTTGTGCAATTGTACTGCGGGGGGGGGGGGGGGGTGTTCTTTTTTTATTTCATTCATTAACGTGGGTCCAAAAAAATACAGTAATGACTCTCGTGTGTGTGTGAGTGATATTGACGGCATTGCAAACCGGGGAAAAAACAACTCGGTTACCACGGTAACCAAAGCAGATATGTCGATGCAGGGCGGCTTTGCGTTGAGTTGTTAAAATCAGTCTGAAAGCACAGATCGGATCTGGTCACTTGCAAACGGTAGTGTGAATGACCGGGCCAAAAGATCGGATTTGAGAAAAAATCACATGGAATCCGATTTTTTAAAATGTGACTCGAGTCACATCCAGAGGTGGTTTCAAATCCGATTTAAATCCGATCTGAAGAGATCTGTCTCAGTCTGAATGCAACGACCACATGAAGTGACCTGAGTCACATATCAAGCTGTCCAAACGTCACCCGCAGCGCGACCCGAGCGCTACTAACATGACGTCATTACAGAGCGCGAGTATTTTTTATTAAGTAAACAAACAAGAGAGAGAGAAAAACAACCAAACGAGAGCAAAAGAAAACAAGCAAGAGGACAGAAAAGAGAGGAAAACAATATTGCAACACACGTTTGTTTTATAGGAATAATGTCACTTCATTATGTCAGCACTACCGCGGAGCGGACAGACGGTGAAATCTGTACCAAAGTCCTGACGTCACTCGCTCATCCCTTGGTCCAGGGTCGAAAAAGTTTAATTTGAAATAGTCTCATATAAGAATCGTGGTCCAAAAATAAATAAACTGTCTGCCTTAAGGTGGCCTTACACTAGCCGATAATCGGGCATTTTTTGACGTTTTTTGACATTTTTTGTAAGGCCACCTTTACACTAGCCGATTTTTTTCAATCTGAAATCTGATAGCACCACACACTACAGGATAATATGATAGCACCACACACTACAGGATAATCTGATAGCACCACGCACTACAGGATAATCTGATAGCGCCACACACTACAGGATAATCTGATAGCACCACACACTACAGGATAATCTGATAGCACCACACACTACAGGATAATCTGATAGCACCACACACCACAGGATAATCTGATAGCACCACACACTACAGGATAATCGGAGCGGGGCAGAGCAAATATCAAACATTCTTGATGTTGATCGGGCCGATCCCGATAGCGCTTTGAGCGGCCCGATTGAGTCGGGCAAGCCCTGAGCGTCAAAAATGCCCGATTATCGGCTAGTGTAAGGCCACCTTACACTAGCCCCAAACTGGGGGTCCTTGAAATTAAACCTGTAGAAATCTTCTCTCATGGGGGTCCCTGGCATATCTTTTCAAATGGGGGTCCGTAGGGCTGATTAGTGTCAATGTGGGGGTCCGTAGGGCTGATTAGAGTCAATGTGGGGGTCCGTAGGGCTGATTAGTGTCAATGTGGGGGTCCGTAGGGCTGATTAGAGTCAATGTGGGGGTCCGTAGGGCTGTTTAGTGTCAATGTGGGGGTCCGTAGGGCTGATTAGTGTCAATGTGGGGGTCCGTAGGGCTGATTAGAGTCAATGTGGGGGTCTGTAGGGCTGATTAGAGTCAATGTGGGGGTCCGTAGGGCTGATTAGAGTCAATGTGGGGGTCCGTAGGGCTGATTAGAGTCAATGTGGGGGTCCAGAGGGCTGATTAGAGTCAATGTGGGGGTCCGTAGGGCTGATTAGAGTCAATGTGGGGGTCCGTAGGGCTGATTAGAGTCAATGTGTGGGTCCGTATGGCTGATTAGAGTCAATGTGGGGGTCCGTAGGGCTGATTATAGTCAATGTGGGGGTCCAGAGGGCTGATTAGAGTCAATGTGGGGGTCCGTAGGGCTGATTAGTGTCAATGTGGGGGTCCGTAGGGCTGATTAGAGTCAATGTGGGGGTCCGTAGGGCTGTTTAGTGTCAATGTGGGGGTCCGTAGGGCTGATTAGAGTCAATGTGGGGGTCCGTAGGGCTGATTAGAGTCAATGTGGGGGTCCGTAGGGCTGATTAGAGTCAATGTGGGGGTCCGTAGGGCTGTTTAGTGTCAATGTGGGGGTCCGTAGGGCTGATTAGAGTCAATGTGGGGGTCCGTAGGGCTGATTAGTGTAAATGTGGGGGTCCGTAGGCCTGATTAGAGTCAATGTGGGGGTCCGTAGGGCTGATTAGAGTCAATGTGGGGGTCCAGAGGGCTGATTAGAGTCAATGTGGGGGTCCGCGGGCTGATTAGAGTCAATGTGGGGGTCCTTGACGTGAAAACGTTTGGGGACCCCTGCGAGTATAATTGATTAGTTTACTCAAGTACAATTTTAAGGTATTTGGTCTTTACAAATACTTATACTCCACTACAATTATTGTTTTAACTTTAGTTTAGGTTACTTTGTAGATTCTGATTAATATTACAAAACATATACATTGTAACCACCATTGAAAACGTCAGATCTACAAGCTGAGCTTGTAGATCTGCTATTTTCAAAACTATGTTAAAACTTAGTTGTACAATGTGCAGTTCTTTCTACTCCTGGTACTTTAACTACATTTTGATGCCAAATACTTTTTACTTTTACTCAAGTTTCAGACTTGTAACATATTTGTATTTGCAGTATTGATAGTTTTACTTTTTAAGTAAAACAATAAGAATTATAGAATAATACATTTGTAGAAGGTACAATGGTCACAGCGCTGAGTGCAATGCTCACACTGAGCCACCAGGGGGCGGTAATGGACAGGCTAAACAGCCAGGTGGAAGGGAAGTAATCAACACTTCAGAGCAGCATCCGTTCGGTTTGGTTTAGAAACACAAACATAGTTGTGTTTAAAATAATATACGTTGTTGCTTTTAGTAAAACATTAAACAACAAATGAACGTATTGTTACTTTAGTAAAGTTAGTAAATGTCTCATGAAGGAGGAGAAAACAAACCTGTCTGTCCTACAAGGACATTTTATTTAACTATTATGACGCTAAACAATATCAGGTGGTGTTACGCGGAGTTTGGTTACCCTGTAGATTCCTGTGACAGAATACTGTAAATAATATGAACCTTATGAAGGAATATTAAAGGACTGTTTGGACTCGGCATGCAGAGGGACAGCTTTACATGTCGGGTAGGTGCAGTTTGTTGATATTGCGCTGTGCGTGTGTGAGTGTGTGTGTGTGTGTGTGTGTGAGTGTGTGTGTGAGTGAAATGAAATGAAATGAAATCTATATTTACCCAGGGTATCTGGGCTAAGCTCAAGAACTTGTTTCCAGCCAGGCCCTGCTCATAGAACACATTTCATCGTAGTGGTTGATGCCTTGTTCAAGGGCATTTCAGCGGTGGTAATTTTAACGTGTCGGACGGCTGGTTCGAACTGGGAACCTTCCGGTATCTAGACCGCGCCGCTATCCGTTCGGCCACCGCTGCCACACTCACAGTGTGTGAGTGTGGTTGGAGTTCACTCATATTATTACATTTTAATTTCAAGCAGCCTCATCATAACTCTTATCTGTGTACTAAAGCAGTGCTTCCCAAAGTGGGGTCCGGGGACCTCCAGGGGGTCCTCAGCTAAATGATAGTTAGGAACCAAATGGACCCTTATGGGTCTGTAACTCTGACGGGTTCAGTTGGTTCCATTTGTACACTCTCTGAGTTAAATCAACATTGTTTTTACAATATAAATTGGGGGTCCCAGAGATAGAAATGCCATTAAATGGGGGTCCGTAGACTAATGCATGTCAAACTGGGGGTCCTTGAAATGAACATAAATCACTGATGGAGACGTAAACATCTTCTCTCATGGGGGTCCCTGGGGGTCCATGGGGGTCCCTGGGGGTCCATGGGGGTCCCTGGCATTTCTTTTATAATGGGGGTCTGCGAGCTAATGAGTGTCAATGTGGGGGTCCTTGACATGAAAACGTTTGGGGGACCACTGGACTAAAGGAGCGCAATTTACAACTCTAAATATGTTATAAAACAGGTTTTCAACCTTTTTCACATCAATGTCCAATATTTATTTATTCAGCATTTGAGCCACGAACCACCGTTTGATGACATTTAGCCTCTCAGACCCATTTGAGCCACGGACCACCGTTTGATGACATTTAGCCTCTCAGACCCATTTGAGCCACGGACCACCATTTGATGACATTTAGCCTCTCAGACCCATTTGAGCCACGAACCACCGTTTGATGACATTTAGCCTCTCAGACCCATTTGAGCCACGGAACCACCGTTTGATGACATTTAGCCTCTCAGACCCATTTGAGCCACGAACCACCGTTTGATGACATTTAGCCTCTCAGACCCATTTGAGCCACGAACCACCTTTTGATGACATTTAGCCTCTCAGACCCATTTGAGCCACGAACCACCGTTTGATGACATTTAGCCTCTCAGACCCATTTGAGCCACGGAACCACCGTTTGATGACATTCAGCCTCTCAGACCCATTTGAGCCACGGACCACCATTTGATGACATTTAGCCTCTCAGACCCATTTGAGCCACGAACCACCGTTTGATGACATTTAGCCTCTCAGACCCATTTGAGCCACGGACCACCATTTGATGACATTTAGCCTCTCAGACCCATTTGAGCCACGGACCACCATCTGATGACATTTAGCCTCTCAGACCCATTTGAGCCACGAACCACCGGTTGATGACATTTAGCCTCTCAGACCCATTTGAGCCACGGAACCACCGTTTGATGACATTTAGCCTCTCAGACCCATTTGAGCCACGGACCACCATCTGATGACATTTAGCCTCTCAGACCCATTTGAACCACGGACCACCATTTGATGACATTTAGCCTCTCAGACCCATTTGAGCCACGAACCACCTTTTTATGACATTTAGCCTCTCAGACCCATTTGAGCCACGGAACCACCGTTTGATGACATTTAGCCTCTCAGACCCATTTGAGCCACGGACCACCATCTGATGACATTTAGCCTCTCAGACCCATTTGAGCCACGGACCACCATTTGATGACATTTAGCCTCTCAGACCCATTTGAGCCACGGACCACCATTTGATGACATTTAGCCTCTCAGACCCATTTGAGCCACGGACCACCATTTGATGACATTTAGCCTCTCAGACCCATTTGAGCCACGGACCACCATTTGATGACATGACACGCTGTGAGCTTGTAGATCTGATATGTTCACTAGTTTGGGGTCCTGGGGAGGATGCATCCAATTTCTCTTTTGGGGTCACAGGCGAAAAAGTTTGGGAACCTTCTGTGAAACGACGTTAAGTAAACTCAACATTGCAGCTGTACGAAAAGGTTGAATTAACCTTAACCTTTCTTGTTTCATAAACATCCACCGTAGACATGTTGTTATGAGATACTTTCTGTGCAGGTGATTATTTTTCTAAGTGTTGGAGTTTGGAAGCGCTCGTTGTAAGTCACTGAACGGCCCTGCGTACCACCTGTTTAGCATTTGCACATCATGCAGGAGGCAGCAGCGCGACCCGTTAATTAAAACGAGCGTTTCCAAACTCCAAAACGTAGAAAAATTATCTCCCGTGCTTAATGGAAGGAAGATATGGTATGATATGATAGGCTACAGTACTTTATTGATATGATATGATAGGCTATAGTACTTTATTGATATGATATGATAGGCTACAGTACTTTATTGATATGATATGATAGGCTATAGTACTTTATTGATATTATATGATAGGCTACAGTACTTTATTGATATGATATGATAGGCTACAGTACTTTATTGATATGATATGATAGGCTATAGTACTTTATTGATATGATATGATAGGCTATAGTACTTTATTGATATGATATGATAGGCTATAGTACTTTATTGATATGATAGGCTACAGTACTTTATTGATATGATATGATAGGCTATAGTACTTTATTGATATGATATGATATGATAGGCTATAGTACTTTATTGATATGATATGATAGGCTATAGTACTTTATTGATATGATATGATATGATAGGCTATAGTACTTTATTGATATGATATGATAGGCTATAGTACTTTATTGATATGATATGATATGATAGGCTATAGTACTTTATTATGATATGATATGATAGGCTATAGTACTTTATTATGATATGATATGATAGGCTATAGTACTTTATTATGATATGATATGATAGGCTATAGTACTTTATTATGATATGATAGGCTATAGTACCTTATGGATATGATATGATATGATAGGCTACAGTACTTTATTGATATGATATGATAGGCTATAGTACTTTATTGATATGATATGATAGGCTATAGTACTTTATTATGATATGATATGATAGGCTATAGTACTTTATTATGATATGATATGATAGGCTATAGTACTTTATTATGATATGATATGATAGGCTATAGTACTTTATTATGATATGATATGATAGGCTATAGTACTTTATTATGATATGATATGATATGATATGATATGATAGGCTATAGTACTTTATTATGATATGATATGATAGGCTATAGCACTTTATTATGATATGATATGATATGATAGGCTATAGTACCTTATTGATATGATATGATAGGCTATAGTACTTTATTGATATGATATGATAGGCTACAGTACTTTATTGATATGATATGATAGGCTATAGTACTTTATTGATATGATATGATAGGCTATAGTACTTTATTATGATATGATATGATAGGCTATAGTACTTTATTGATATGATATGATAGGCTATAGTACTTTATTATGATATGATATGATATGATAGGCTATAGTACTTTATTGATATGATATGATAGGCTATAGTACTTTATTATGATATGATATGATAGGCTATAGTACCTTATTGATATGATATGATAGGCTATAGTACTTTATTATGATATGATATGATAGGCTATAGTACCTTATTGATATGATATGATATGATAGGCTATAGTACCTTATTGATATGATATGATAGGCTATAGTACCTTATTGATATGATATGATAGGCTATAGTACTTTATTATGATATGATATGATATGATAGGCTATAGTACTTTATTGATATGATATGATAGGCTATAGTACTTTATTATGATATGATAGGCTATAGTACCTTATTGATATGATATGATAGGCTATAGTACTTTATTATGATATGATATGATAGGCTATAGTACCTTATTGATATGATATGATATGATAGGCTATAGTACCTTATTGATATGATATGATATGATAGGCTATAGTACCTTATTGATATGATATGATATGATAGGCTATAGTACCTTATTGATATGATATGATATGATAGGCTATAGTACTTTATTGATATGATATGATAGGCTATAGTACTTTATTGATATGATATGATAGGCTATAGTACTTTATTATGATATGATATGATATGATAGGCTATAGTACTTTATTGATATGATATGATAGGCTTTAGTACTTTATTATGATATGATATGATAGGCTATAGTACCTTATTGATATGATATGATAGGCTATAGTACTTTATTATGATATGATATGATAGGCTATAGTACCTTATTGATATGATATGATATGATAGGCTATAGTACCTTATTGATATGATATGATATGATAGGCTATAGTACCTTATTGATATGATATGATATGATAGGCTATAGTACCTTATTGATATGATATGATATGATAGGCTATAGTACCTTATTGATATGATATGATAGGCTATAGTACTTTATTGATATGATATGATATGATAGGCTATAGTACTTTATTATGATATGATATGATAGGCTATAGTACTTTATTATGATATGATATGATAGGCTATAGTACTTTATTATGATATGATATGATAGGCTATAGTACTTTATTATGATATGATAGGCTATAGTACCTTATGGATATGATATGATATGATAGGCTACAGTACTTTATTGATATGATATGATAGGCTATAGTACTTTATTGATATGATATGATAGGCTATAGTACTTTATTATGATATGATATGATAGGCTATAGTACTTTATTATGATATGATATGATAGGCTATAGTACTTTATTATGATATGATATGATAGGCTATAGTACTTTATTATGATATGATATGATAGGCTATAGTACTTTATTATGATATGATATGATATGATATGATATGATAGGCTATAGTACTTTATTATGATATGATATGATAGGCTATAGCACTTTATTATGATATGATATGATATGATAGGCTATAGTACCTTATTGATATGATATGATAGGCTATAGTACTTTATTGATATGATATGATAGGCTACAGTACTTTATTGATATGATATGATAGGCTATAGTACTTTATTGATATGATATGATAGGCTATAGTACTTTATTATGATATGATATGATAGGCTATAGTACTTTATTGATATGATATGATAGGCTATAGTACTTTATTATGATATGATATGATATGATAGGCTATAGTACTTTATTGATATGATATGATAGGCTATAGTACTTTATTATGATATGATATGATAGGCTATAGTACCTTATTGATATGATATGATAGGCTATAGTACTTTATTATGATATGATATGATAGGCTATAGTACCTTATTGATATGATATGATATGATAGGCTATAGTACCTTATTGATATGATATGATAGGCTATAGTACCTTATTGATATGATATGATAGGCTATAGTACTTTATTATGATATGATATGATATGATAGGCTATAGTACTTTATTGATATGATATGATAGGCTATAGTACTTTATTATGATATGATAGGCTATAGTACCTTATTGATATGATATGATAGGCTATAGTACTTTATTATGATATGATATGATAGGCTATAGTACCTTATTGATATGATATGATATGATAGGCTATAGTACCTTATTGATATGATATGATATGATAGGCTATAGTACCTTATTGATATGATATGATATGATAGGCTATAGTACCTTATTGATATGATATGATATGATAGGCTATAGTACTTTATTGATATGATATGATAGGCTATAGTACTTTATTGATATGATATGATAGGCTATAGTACTTTATTATGATATGATATGATATGATAGGCTATAGTACTTTATTGATATGATATGATAGGCTATAGTACTTTATTATGATATGATATGATAGGCTATAGTACCTTATTGATATGATATGATAGGCTATAGTACTTTATTATGATATGATATGATAGGCTATAGTACCTTATTGATATGATATGATATGATAGGCTATAGTACCTTATTGATATGATATGATATGATAGGCTATAGTACCTTATTGATATGATATGATATGATAGGCTATAGTACCTTATTGATATGATATGATATGATAGGCTATAGTACCTTATTGATATGATATGATAGGCTATAGTACTTTATTATGATATGATATGATAGGCTATAGTACCTTATTGATATGATATGATATGATAGGCTATAGTACCTTATTGATATGATATGATATGATAGGCTATAGTACCTTATTGATATGATATGATATTATAGGCTATAGTACCTTATTGATATGATATGATAGGATATAGTACTTTATTGATATGATATGATAGGCTATAGTACTTTATTGATATGATATGATAGGCTATAGTACTTTATTGATATGATATGATAGGCTATAGTACTTTATTGATATGATATGATAGGCTATAGTACTTTATTGATATGATATGATAGGCTATAGTACTTTATTGATATGATATGATAGGCTATAGTACCTTATTGATATGATATGATAGGCTATAGTACCTTATTGATATGATATGATATGATAGGCTATAGTACTTTATTGATATGATATGATAGGCTATAGTACTTTATTATGATATGATTGGCTATAGTACCTTATTGATATGATATGATATGATATGATATGATAGGCTACAGTACTTTATTGATATGATATGATAGGCTATAGTACCTTATTGATATGATATGATAGGCTATAGTACTTTATTGATATGATATGATAGGCTATAGTACCTTATTGATATGATATGATAGGCTATAGTACTTTATTGATATGATATGATAGGCTATAGTACCTTATTGATATGATATGATAGGCTATAGTACTTTATTATGATATGATATGATAGGCTATAGTACTTTATTGATATGATATGATATGATAGGCTATAGTACTTTATTGATATGATATGATAGGATATAGTACTTTATTGATATGATATGATAGGCTATAGTACTTTATTTATATGATATGATAGGCTATAGTACTTTATTGATATGATATGATAGGCTATAGTACTTTATTGATATGATATGATAGGCTATAGTACCTTATTGATATGATATGATAGGCTATAGTACCTTATTGATATGATATGATATGATATGATATGATAGGCTATAGTACTTTATTGATATGATATGATAGGCTATAGTACTTTATTATGATATGATAGGCTATAGTACCTTATTGATATGATATGATATGATATGATAGGCTACAGTACTTTATTGATATGATATGATAGGCTATAGTACCTTATTGATATGATATGATAGGCTATAGTACTTTATTGATATGATATGATAGGCTATAGTACCTTATTGATATGATATGATAGGCTATAGTACTTTATTGATATGATATGATAGGCTATAGTACCTTATTGATATGATATGATAGGCTATAGTACCTTATTGATATGATATGATATGATATGATATGATAGGCTATAGTACTTTATTGATATGATATGATAGGCTATAGTACTTTATTATGATATGATAGGCTATAGTACCTTATTGATATGATATGATATGATATGATAGGCTACAGTACTTTATTGATATGATATGATAGGCTATAGTACCTTATTGATATGATATGATAGGCTATAGTACTTTATTGATATGATATGATAGGCTATAGTACCTTATTGATATGATATGATAGGCTATAGTACTTTATTGATATGATATGATAGGCTATAGTACCTTATTGATATGATATGATAGGCTATAGTACTTTATTATGATATGATATGATAGGCTATAGTACTTTATTGATATGATATGATATGATAGGCTATAGTACCTTATTGATATGATATGATAGGCTATAGTACTTTATTATGATATGATATGATAGGCTATAGTACTTTATTGATATGATATGATATGATAGGCTATAGTACCTTATTGATATGATATGATAGGCTATAGTACTTTATTATGATATGATATGATAGGCTATAGTACCTTATTGATATGATATGATAGGCTATAGTACCTTATTGATATGATATGATAGGCTATAGTACTTTATTATGATATGATATGATAGGCTATAGTACCTTATTGATATGATATGATAGGCTATAGTACCTTATTGATATGATATGATAGGCTATAGTACCTTATTGATATGATATGATAGGCTATAGTACTTTATTATGATATGATAGGCTATAGTACTTTATTATGATATGATAGGCTATAGTACCTTATTGTCAGTTCACACTGAAATGTGTCTTGCGACCCAGCAGCCAAGTATGCAGAACACATACACACACATTTGATATAACACAAAGAACAAGACAATTTACATACATAAAGACATGAAGACAAGAGCAATGTCCACCGCCTAGATTACCCTGTGGCTACAACTCCTGATTAAACCTCAATGTCCACCGCCTAGATTACCCTGTGGCTACTACAACTCCTGATTAAACCTCAATGTCCACCGCCTAGATTACCCTGTGGCTACAACTCCTGATTAAACCTCAATGTCCACCTAGATTACCCTGTGGCTACAACTCCTGATTAAACCTCAATGTCCACCTAGATTACCCTGTGGCTACAACTCCTGATTAAACCTCAATGTCCACCTAGATTACCCTGTGGCTACAACTCCTGATTAAACCTCAATGTCCACCGTCTAGATTACCCTGTGGCTACAACTCCTGATTAAACCTCAATGTCCACCTAGATTACCCTGTGGCTACAACTCCTGATTAAACCTCAATGTCCACCTAGATTACCCTGTGGCTACAACTCCTGATTAAACCTCAATGTCCACCGTCTAGATTACCCTGTGGCTACAACTCCTGATTAAACCTCAATGTCCACCGTCTAGATTACCCTGTGGCTACTACAACTCCTGATTAAACCTCAATGTCCACCGCCTAGATTACCCTGTGGCTACAACTCCTGATTAAACCTCAATGTCCACCTAGATTACCCTGTGGCTACAACTCCTGATTAAACCTCAATGTCCACCGTCTAGATTACCCTGTGGCTACAACTCCTGATTAAGCCTCAAGGTCGACTCTTTAGTCTGACCTTATTGTATGCTGGTACACCATATCTCCTTCCTGAAGGTAGCAACCTGTACTCTCCATACAACACATGCTTAGTATTATAGGTGATATTCCTTATATTCTCCATACAACACATGCTTAGTATTAGAGGTGATATTCCTTATATTCTCCATACAACACATGCTTAGTATTAGAGGTGATATTCCTTATATTCTCCATACAACACATGCTTAGTATTAGAGGTGATATTCCTTATATTCTCCATACAACACATTACTAGTATTAGAGGTGATATTCCTTATATTCTCCATACAACACATGCTTAGTATTAGAGGTGATATTCCTTATATTCTCCATACAACACATTACTAGTATTAGAGGTGATATTCCTTATATTCTCCATACAACACATGCTTAGTATTAGAGGTGATATTCCTTATATTCTCCATACAACACATGCTTAGTATTAGAGGTGATATTCCTTATATTCTCCATACAACACATGCTTAGTATTAGAGGTGATATTCCTTATATTCTCCATACAACACATGCTTAGTATTAGAGGTGATATTCCTTATATTCTCCATACAACACATGCTTAGTATTAGAGGTGATATTCCTAATATTCTCCATACAACACATGCTTAGTATTAGAGGTGATATTCCTTATATTCTCCATACAACACATGCTTAGTATTAGAGGTGATATTCCTTATATTCTCCATACAACACATGCTTAGTATTAGAGGTAAGGCTGTCAAAAATAACGCGTTAACGGCATTAATTAATTGCGTTAATTAATTGCGTTAAAATATTTAACGTAATTAACGCATGCGCAGTGTTCCCCCTAACCTTAGAGTATAAGCCCCTAACGTGCGCCCGTGTGCGCGGCTCAGGAACGTCCAGTGCATAACAAATCTGTCACTGTGTAGCGCACAGTCATGATTGAACAACACTAGAGAGATACACTGTAGCTTGTGTATTGTAGTTGGGTTCAATGGGTTGCCAAGTGGTTTGATTCTGTAACTCTGTTGCGTTACTTTGTCTGCCTACAGTGCCTAGCAAAGCCCCTTTGGATTGATTGATTGATTGATTGAAGAATTGATTAACAGTTTGCAGAATTACAGTACATTTCAAGCACAAACTCAATACAAAGGCTGTTAACTGTGAGTGGACGACCCAATTAAGCATTACACTTGTTTCCAATAGGGTCCACCATGTTCAAATCATCAAAACATTTAGAGACGTACAAATAGACACTTCTATAGACAGAACAGGAATTCATCATAAAGGAGGTAAAAAGGGAAAAGAAACATATACAGTGAGGGGGAAAAAAAGGGGTGGGCGGTGGGGGGGATTCACGTTCAGCTCCGTTAATTTGTTTTTTTTCCTTGGAGGAGCTGCGTTGGGTCCCCAAGTTGGCTCAGTGGCCATACCTTGAGTTGGCTGTGTGGCCGCGACCGTCTCTTGTGTTGTCCTTGCGTTCGTGTTTGAGGGATTCCGATTTTGGTGGCATAGGAGCCACCAAAAAGACTTGTTAAGGTCTTCAAGGTGTTTTTGTTGACCAGTGAGGAGATCCTGTAAAGGAATCTTGTTCTATGGTTGACCTTTTTGATTACGTTGGTGGCCATTTTATCACCGGAAAGATTAGCCTCCAGGATGGAACCTAGGTAGGTAATTTCATCTTTACGTGTGATAACATTGTCACCCACTTTAACCAAGAAGCCATTTGCCTTGCCTTGGATCATCATTCATTACGCCAGGGCTCCACCGGACGCGTTGCGTCTCCGTCGCGTGCGTCAAAAAACACACCGGTTCAATTTTAATGCACGCGTCGCGTCTCCGTCAACGCAACGCGGGCAGTGGAGCCACCCTTCATTGATTAAAAAGGGAACATTCCCTGACGGAGACGCGACGCTGACGCGCCCGGTGGAGCCCGGCCGTTAGGCTACACACAGTCACACACACACACACGCACACGCCTCCTCCAGTCTTCTTCCTCCGCACGCATGCACACACGCACACTACTAGTGCTGTGTACAGTGTGTAGCTCAGACGCAGCGCGCTGCAAGAATCCCTCACAACATTTTATAGTATCGTCGGGTCCGTCGCAACTTGTGGACAGTTTGAAAATGCGGGTCCTACGTGCATTAAGCCATTAACGTTGGTCCGCCTGGTTTTGTTTTGTTTGATTGATTGAAGAATTTATTAACAGTTTGCAGAATTACAGTACATTTCAAGCACAAACTCAATACAAAGGCTGTTAACTGTGAGTGGACGACCCAATTAAGCATTACACTTGTTTCCAATAGGGTCCACTATGTTCAAATCATCAAAACATTTAGAGACGTACAAATAGACACTTCTATAGACAGAACAGGATTTCATCATAAAGGAGGCAAAAAGGGAAAAGAAACATATACAGTGAGGGGAAAAAAAGGGGGTGGGCGGTGGGGGGGATTCACGTTCAGCTCCGTTAATTTGTTTGTTTTCCTTGGAGGAGCTGCGTTGGGTCCCCAAGTCGGCTCCGTGACCGTACCTTGAGTTGGCTGTGTGGCCGTGACCGTCTCTTGTGTTGTCCTTGCGTTCGTGTTTGAGGGATTCCGATTTTACAGGGGCCAGTTTCGAATTGCAGCCGTCCGTAGGTGCCCTTTGAGAGCGGTTTTGAAAGAGTCAAGGGATTCGCATGTCTTAATGACAGTTGGTAGGGCGTTCCACATTTTGGTGGCATAGGAGCGAAAATAATTTAGTCCCTTGTTTGTGCCGAATCTGGGTTGTACATGGTTCGTTGCACTCCCTCTGGTGTTGTGGGTGTGGACTTTGTTAACATTAAGGAAGTATCTAGACAGGTACATGGGTATCTTGGTGGTGTATCGAATCTTGTGGACCAGACCCATTGCAAGATGCTGTACTCTGTCGTCGACCCTAAGCCATTCCAGCCTGTCGAAGTGGGCAGGGGTGAGGTGGGTTCGGGGGGCTAGGTCAAGTAGGAGCCTGACCAGTTTGTTTTGGGAAGTCTGGAGCCTGGTTTTAAGGGCCTTTGAGGTGCTGTGGTACCAGGAGGTGCATGCATAGTCAAAGAAACCCTGTACAAGGGCTCCTGTTAAGGTCTTCAAGGTGTTTTTGTTGACCAGTGAGGAGATCCTGTAAAGGAATCTTGTTCTATGGTTGACCTTTTTGATTACGTTGGTGGCCATTTTATCACCGGAAAGATTAGCCTCCAGGATGGAACCTAGGTAGGTAATTTCATCTTTACGTGTGATAACATTGTCACCCACTTTAACCAAGAAGCCATTTGCCTTGCTGAGATTACTATTAGAGCCAAAGAGAATGGATTCAGTTTTTCCCAGGTGTAAAGATAGTTTGTTATCAGCGAGCCAGGTGCAGATTCTACCGAGTTCAGAGCTGAGGGCATTTTCAACCTGCAGCTTGTCCCTTTCCGAGACCAGCAGTGCTGAGTCATCTGCGAACAGGAACAAGTTGCAGTCACAAGCTGAAGTCATGTCGTTTACATATATTAGGAACAGTAGAGGCCCTAGTATGCTTCCTTGTGGAACGCCACAGCTCACTGGGAGGGGAGGGGACAGTGTTCCGTTCACTTCCACCATCTGTTCTCTCCCCTCCAGGTAGGATTGCATCCAGCTCACTGATGTGCTATCGAAACCAATTGCTTTTAGCTTGTTAACCAGTATGGAGTGGTTCACGGTGTCAAAAGCCTTTTGGAGGTCCAGCATGACCATGCCGCAGTATTTGCCAGCATCCACCTCTTGTTTGATGTGGTCGCTCAAATAGAGAAGGCATGTGTCAGTGGAGTGGGATGTTCTGAAGCCAGATTGGAACTCGTACAATAATTTATTAGTGGCAAGATACTTTTCAACCTGTTCATAGACTATTTTTTCCATCACTTTCGAGATGGAACTAAGAATAGAAATAGGGCGGTAGTTGCCGGGGTCTAATTTACTCCCTTTCTTGTGCAAGGGGGTTACTTTGGCCAGTTTGAAATCTTGGGGGACCTGTCCCTGTTTGATGGAGAGGTTTACTATGTGGGTGATGATTGGAGCTATAGAGATGGCTGAGTCTCTGAGAAATTTGGAGGGAATGTTGTCATGGCCTGTGGCCTTGTGGGGTTGGAGTAGCCTGGTTAATAAACCAGACCGAATCAGCCGTTGGCAAAAAAAAGTTGCCTACCAGCGGATTTCGGTCTGGCGAGGCTCAGTAGCACGCCTCTTTCCTACAATCGAGAACAGGTCGGACCAATCGGGACACGGTATGCAATATGGGCGGGCTTTGGTACAGTGACGTTCAATGCTTGAGACCTTTGACTGACAGTAGCTCTGACCAATTGCGTCAAAGAGAAAATGTTTGAACCCGCCCCCCGGGAAATGAAATCCAAGTGGAGCCAGCCCAGACTGATATACCGCGACAGTGTTGTGTGATATTAGTCTGGCTTATTAGCCAGGCTAGGGTTGGAGGGCACTCAGTTTCTTAATTACCTCATCAGTTGTTACCATAACTAGTTTAAAATCGTCTTTACAAACACCTAGGTTTCTGTAGAAGGTTGTAATGTGCTCTACACCAAAGAGCCCAGAGTGGGAGGGCAGTTTGTTAACCAGAGTTGTTGCTATGTTTGTAAAGAAGATATTCAAGTAGTTGGCCACATCAAGGTTGTCAGTGATGAGAGTGTTGTCCGATTTGATGTTTATGTTTGAAAACCTGGTTTTTAGTTTCTGACCATAGCCTAGTTGATTGTTTAGTAGCTTCCAGAGCTCATGAGGATTGTTTTTGTTTTCCTGTGCTTTATCATTGATGAAGTTACTTTTAGCTGATTTGGTCATCGCAGTTACACTGTTTCTTAGCTTGATTCGTTGGGTATTTAGGTTGTTCAAACGAGCTTGGCGAACACTGTCGAAGCGCTTGGCTAAATTGACTTGCATTTTAGAAATTCAGAGCATTTTTTGTCTCTGGCTTTCATTGCAGCCAGTATGTCCGAATTCATCCATGGTTCCGAGCGGGTTTTGCCCCTGGTGGTTCTCAAAGGAGCCATGATGTTCAGTACTGATTTTGAAGCCAAGCCTCTTGACAAGTGTGCTTTTAAGCTCATCGCACCAATCCAGACTCTCCAATACTTGGTTAAAGACCTCACTAGAGTAGGTTTTGAGGTCCCTTGATATGACTGTTTTGTGGCAGCCGGTCTTAAGTTTTTGTATTTTGCGGGTACAGAATATCATAAAATGATCACTAAGCCCACATACAATAACCCCTTTCTTGGAGATTCTGGATTTGTCCGAGGACAGAATGAGATCAATGACAGTTTGAGTAGAATCACACACTCTAGTGGGTTGGGTAATTAGCTGACTGACACTATGTAGATCACAGAATTTACTGAATGACTTAAACACAGGTGCTTCCTTACGTTGCATGTCTGTATTGTAGTCGCCAATCAGGATTTTCTCTACACATTCCTCCCCAGCTAAGCACCCCTCAAGTATATCATAGAACCCATGTTGGTCAGGCGGTCTGTAGACGGTGCCCACTAATACCGACTTAGCCTTTTTGAAAATTAATTCAACCCACACAGTTTCAATTTCATCATGCTGTAAGTCAGTACGAGTAACATATTCAGTGTCTTTGTGAATATACATACACACACCACCACCATGCCTGTTTCTGTCGTTTCTGATCAAAGAATAGTTCTCTATTTCAACTTCTGGGTCTTTGGTTGACTCATCAAGTTTAGTTTCAGAGAAGCTAATGATGTTCGCCTTACCGCATTGAAACATATGCCTGATTTGTCCAACGCGATTACGTGAATCAGCATGGCTGCGCCTGCAGTATAGGCTATTACCAAAACAAACACATGGTACTTTTGTGTCGCACATGGAAAGCAACTGAAAACGACCAGGGATATAAAGACAGTTCTCCTGTGCTGCTGTGCACAGCGCAGATAATGCACAACTCCAGGTACGAACCAAAACACTGACTGAAGCTGATCATTCACGACTAACTATCTCCAGAGTCCTGCAGTCCCGCAATGTAAGAGAGACAATTAAATCTCGTCTCTCACTATAGTCCACTTCTCTACAATGCCATTCTAGCCTTAAAACCTACATTTATATGTTATTCAATATTTTACTTTAGCGCAAAATATAGGCTTTTCTAAACCAAGCCCTGTTTAAAAAATGGTTATGTGCCATGTTATTGTATTTTGTGAATTAACTATAGTCTACAGTTTAACCCATTGATTCTCAGCCATTTTAATTTCAAGGACCCCCAAATTAAATTGATAGAAAGTAGCCTAGACCATTTCATTATGATTTGTATCTCTGGACTGGGACCCCAGTCTCCATCCATCCATCTTCAACCGCTTATCCGTGGTCGGGTCGCGGGGCAACAGCTCCCCCAGAGTGTTCCAGACTTCCCTCTCCAGAGCAACATTAGTGACTTCCTCATGGGGGACCCCAGTCTGCATGGCCAAAAGCCAGTGTTAATTTAACTCAAAGTGTAGGCTAGGCCTACAAATGCTCACATCATATATAAATGCATTAGAAAACAAAAAACATTAAAAAACAATTTTATATCCGCTTTCTGTCATTTATATTAACATTTCCACAACAATATACAGGAAAATATGGCATATTTTGGACATAGTTCGAATGGTGATTAATCATGATTAAATTAATTTTGAAGCTGTGATTAATCTGATTAAAATTTTTAATCATTTGACAGCCCTAATTAGAGGTGATATTCCTTATATTCTCCATACAACACATGCTTAGTATTAGAGGTGATATTCCTTATATTCGCCATACAACACATGCTTAGTATTAGAGGTGATATTCCTTATATTCTCCATACAACACATGCTTAGTATTAGAGGTGATATTCCTTATATTCTCCATACAACACATGCTTAGTATTAGAGGTGATATTCCTTATATTCTCCATACAACACATGCTTAGTATTAGAGGTGATATTCCTTATATTCTCCATACAACACATGCTTAGTATTAGAGGTGATATTCCTTATATTCTCCATACAACACATGCTTAGTATTAGAGGTGATATTCCTTATATTCTCCATACAACACATGCTTAGTATTAGAGGTGATATTCCTTATACTCTCCATACAACACATGCTTAGTATTAGAGGTGATATTCCTTATACTCTCCATACAACACATGCTTAGTATTAGAGGTGATATTAACTAACCTTAGGATGCTGTTTGGTTCCATGTGTCATACGTGTTCTACAAGTATCTCATAACAACATGTCTACGGTGGATTTTTATGAAACAAACACTGCAACTCTACATTCAACACATTTAACATAGAGGCAGGCAGGCAGGCAGGCAGGCAGGCGGGCGGGCGGGCGGGCGGGCGGGCGGGCGGGCGGGCGGACGGACGGACGGACGGACGGACGTGTCATTAATTTTGCACATCTCATTATTGTTGTGTGGAACCTTCCTGGAACTGAGTTCTATGGTGTGTGCGTGTGTGTGTGTGTGTGCTTCCATTGACAATGAATGGTAGATTGTATCTTTGCTGCCTCATGATGTCACAAGTGGTGCAACGCACTGACTCGTAGCTTTGTGAGCGGTGCCTCCTCCAATAGTCAGCTATGTGTGTCTCTCCCTCTGTCTGTCTGTCTGTCTGTCTGTCTGTCTGTCTGTCTGTCTGTCTGTCTGTCTGTCTGTCTGTCTGTCTGTCTGTCTGTCTGTCTGTCTGTCTGTCTGTCTGTCTGTCTGTCTGTCTGTCTGTCTGTCTGTCTGTCTGTCTGTCCTAAAGACCTATCTGTCTGTCCTAAAGACCTGTCTGTCTGTCTCTCTGTCCTAAATACCTGTCTGTCTGTATATCTGTCCTAAAGACCTGTCTGCCTGTCCTAAAAACCTGTCTGTCTGTATCTCTGTCCTAAAGACCTGTATCTCTGTCCTAAATACCTGTCTGTCTGTATATCTGTCCTAAAGACCTGTCTGTCTGTCCTAAAAACCTGTCTGTCTGTATATCTGTCCTAAAGACCTGTCTGTCTGTCCTAAAAACCTGTCTGTCTGTATCTCTGTCCTAAAGACCTGTATCTCTGTCCTAAAGACCTGTCTCTCTGTCCTAAAGACCTGTCTGTCTGTCCTAAAAACCTGTCTGTCTGTATCTCTGTCCTAAAGACCTGTATCTCTGTCCTAAAGACCTGTCTCTCTGTCCTAAAGACCTGTCTCTCTCTCCCCAGGTCCCAGCACCACCTGTCAGGAGGACTCGTGTGCCAACATGGGGATCTGCATCCAGCAGTGGGAGAATTATACCTGTGACTGTAGTATGACGTCTTACACTGGGACGCAATGCAACGACCGTACGTACACACACACACACACACACACACACACACACACACACACACACACACACACACACACACACACACACACACACACACACACACACACACACACACACACACACCGTAGCATATGACATGCACAGCAATGTGAGATCAACATATGGAATGACTTCTGCCATATATGGAGCATGTCTTGAGTATGTGTGTCTTGAAAATGTGGCACAAATCTTTGACTATATATGAATATGAATTTATATTCTTTCAGAGCGAACGTTATTTAACTCAAATCTTTGAATCTGGCGGGTCCCTGGAACAACATATTCTCAAATGGTGGTCGACGGTAAAATACATATAATTCGGACCACCATTAATTGATGACATGACCCGCTGTGAGCTTGTAGAGCTGATATGTTCACTAGTTTGGGGTCCTGGGGAGGATGCATCTAATTTCTCTTTTGGGGTCACGGGCGAAAAAGTTTGGGAACCTTCTGTGAAACGACGTTAAGTAAACTCAACATTGCAGCTGTACGAAAAGGTTGAATTAACCTTAACCTTTCTTGTTTCATAAACATCCACCGTAGACATGTTGTTATGAGATACTTTCTGTGCAGGTGATTATTTTTCTAAGTGTTGGAGTTTGGAAGCGCTCGTTGTAAGTCACTGAACGGCCCTGCGTACCACCTGTTTAGCATTTGCATCATGCAGGAGGCAGCAGCGCGACCTGTTAATTAAAACGAGCGTTTCCAGAGTCTTACTTGAAAATGTGGTACAAATCTTTGACTATATATGAATATGAATTTATATTCTTTCAGAGCGAACGTTTTTAACTCAAATCTTTGAATCTGGCCGGTCCCTGGAACTACATATTCTCAAATGGTGGTCGACGGTCAAATACATATAATTTTTGGGGTCCTTGACATGAACTTAGGGTTTAACCCTGTGAGAACCACTGATATAGAAACATAGGGTTTAACCCTGTGAGAACCACTGATATAGAAACATAGGGTTTAACCCTGTGAGAACCACTGACATAGAAACATAGGGTTTAACCCTGTGAGAACCACTGATATAGAAACTTAGGGTTTAACCCTGTGAGAACCACTGATATAGAAACATAGGGTTTAACCCTGTGAGAACCACTGACATAGAAACATAGGGTTTAACCCTGTGAGAACCACTGACATAGAAACATAGGGTTTAACCCTGTGAGAACCACTGACATAGAAACATAGGGTTTAACCCTGTGAGAACCACTGATATAGAAACATAGGGTTTAACCCTGTGAGAACCACTGATATAGAAACATAGGGTTTAACCCTGTGAGAACCACTGATATAGAAACATAGGGTTTAACCCTGTGAGAACCACTGATATAGAAACATAGGGTTTAACCCTGTGAGAACCACTGATATAGAAACATAGGGTTTAACCCTGTGAGAACCACTGATATAGAAACATAGGGTTTAACCCTGTGAGAACTACTGATATAGAAACATAGGGTTTAACCCTGTGAGAACCACTGATATAGAAACATAGGGTTTAACCCTGTGAGAACACTTTAATTGCCCGGAACTATTTAATCCATTACATTCATGCGCCCAATCGATTTATAAACACGGACGCCTTTTCCGGACGGACTGGCCGGAAGTTCATGATGTTGTGTAGCAGCTAACAATAGCCATCGAGAGTCGATCGACAACAACGGGAGACAAGAATAAATCTATCGAGACTAGCGACTGGACCGCGGAGCGCCGTCTAACACAGGATCTTTTTTCAGAAAAAGACGGGATGATTTAGATCGCGATTTATGAACGTTTTAAGATTTTCGTTTTCATCAGCTAAACAGAGGACCACCTACATCTCATCCTCTGTCATTAACCCTTCGTCGTCCTCTCTCATAGCGGGGACCACCTACATCTCATCCTTAACCCCTCGTCGTCCTCTCTCGTCCTCTCTCGTAGCGGGGACCACCTACATCTTCGGGAAGGGCGGCGGTCTCATCTCGTTCCGCTGGCCGGCCAACGAGCGCCCCAGCACCAGGACGGACCGCCTGACGGTGGGATTCAGCACCTCCCTGAAGGATGGGATCCTAGTGCGCATAGACTCCGCTCCCGGCCTGGGAGACTACCTCATGCTGCACATTGTAAGAGCCGCGCGCGTGTGTGTGTGTGTGTGTTTGTGTTGTTGTGTTTGTTGTCATGATTTGTCACAATTCGAGTTGTCTTTGTCCGCGGCGTAAACGTCTTTTTGAACGTCTTTTTGAAAAGCCTATGGAGAAAATTAACGGGGAATTCACTTCTGGGTCTTACGTCGTCATGAAAGGGGGCGGGACTGTGACGCTCTATAAGGGATAATGTCTGGCTAGGTGGTCGTTGTCGGAAGATAATTCACCGACAGGGAGTTTAACCACCGAGGTGAAGCCGAGGTGGTTAAACTCCCTGAAGGTGAATTATCTCCCTACAACGACCACCTAGCCAGACATTATCCCTTACATAAAGGAGGTGAATTATCTCCTACAACGACCACCTAGCCAGACATTATCCCTTACATAAAGGAGGTGAATTATCTCCCTACAACAACCACCTAGCCAGACATAATCCCTTACATAAAGGAGGCGAATTATCTCCCTACAACGACCACCTAGCCAGACCTTATCCCTTACATAAAGGAGGTGAATTATCTCCTACAACGACCAGCTAGCCAGACATTATCCCTTACATAAAGGAGGTGAATTATCTCCCTACAACGACCAGCTAGCCAGACATTATCCCTTACATAAAGGAGGTGAATTATCTCTCTACAACGACCACCTAGCCAGACATTATCCCTTACATAAAGGAGGTGAATTATCTCCCTACAACGACCACCTAGCCAGACATTATCCCTTACATAAAGGAGGTGAATTATCTCCCTACAACGACCAGCTAGCCAGACATTATCCCTTACATAAAGGAGTTGAATTATCTCCCTACAACGACCACCTAGCCAGACATTATCCCTTACATAAAGGAGGTGAATTATCTCCCTACAACGACCACCTAGCCAGACATTATCCCTTACATAAAGGAGGTGAATTATCTCCCTACAACGACCAGCTAGCCAGACATTATCCCTTACATAAAGGAGGTGAATTATCTCCCTACAACGACCACCTAGCCAGACATTATCCCTTACATAAAGGAGGTGAATTATCTCCCTACAACGACCACCTAGCCAGACATTATCCCTTACATAAAGGAGGTGAATTATCTCCCTACAACGACCACCTAGCCAGACATTATCCCTTACATAAAGGAGGTGAATTATCTCCCTACAACGACCACCTAGCCAGACATTATCCCTTACATAAAGGAGGTGAATTATCTCCCTACAACGACCAGCTAGCCAGACATTATCCCTTACATAAAGGAGGTGAATTATCTCCCTACAACGACCACCTAGCCAGACATTATCCCTTACATAAAGGAGGTGAATTATCTCCCTACAACGACCACCTAGCCAGACATTATCCCTTACATAAAGGAGGTGAATTATCTCCCTACAACGACCACCTAGCCAGACATTATCCCTTACATAAAGGAGGTGAATTATCTCCCTACAACGACCACCTAGCCAGACATTATCCCTTACATAAAGGAGGTGAATTATCTCCCTACAACGACCACCTAGCCAGACATTATCCCTTACATAAAGGAGGTGAATTATCTCCCTACAACGACCAGCTAGCCAGACATTATCCCTTACATAAAGGAGGTGAATTATCTCCCTACAACGACCACCTAGCCAGACATTATCCCTTACATAAAGGAGGTGAATTATCTCCCTACAACGACCACCTAGCCAGACATTATCCCTTACATAAAGGAGGTGAATTATCTCCCTACAACGACCACCTAGCCAGACATTATCCCTTACATAAAGGAGGTGAATTATCTCCCTACAACGACCACCTAGCCAGACATTATCCCTTACATAAAGGAGGTGAATTATCTCCCTACAACGACCAGCTAGCCAGACATTATCCCTTACATAAAGGAGGTGAATTATCTCCCTACAACGACCACCTAGCCAGACATTATCCCTTACATAAAGGAGGTGAATTATCTCCCTACAACGACCACCTAGCCAGACATTATCCCTTACATAAAGGAGGTGAATTATCTCCCTACAACGACCACCTAGCCAGACATTATCCCTTACATAAAGGAGGTGAATTATCTCCCTACAACGACCACCTAGCCAGACATTATCCCTTACATAAAGGAGGTGAATTATCTCCCTACAACGACCAGCTAGCCAGACATTATCCCTTACATAAAGGAGGTGAATTATCTCCCTACAACGACCACCTAGCCAGACATTATCCCTTACATAAAGGAGGTGAATTATCTCCCTACAACGACCACCTAGCCAGACATTATCCCTTACATAAAGGAGGTGAATTATCTCCCTACAACGACCACCTAGCCAGACATTATCCCTTACATAAAGGAGGTGAATTATCTCCCTACAACGACCACCTAGCCAGACATTGTTTCAGGTAAAATGTTCTATTTTTCAGCAACAAGGTAAAATGTTTTAGGTAAAATGTTTCAGGTAAAATGTTCTATTTTTCAGCAACAAGGTAAAATGGGCGTGACGTTCAACATCGGCACGGTGGACATCAGCGTCCAGGAGGGAAGCACCGCGGTGAATGATGGGAAATATCACGTGGTCAGATTCACACGCAACGGAGGAAACGCCACGCTGCAGGTCGACAACTGGAGCATCAACGAGCACTTCCCTAGTGGTAGGAACACGTATTACATCACTTCCTCCCTAGTGGTAGGAACACGTATTACATCACTTCCTCCCTAGTGGTAGGAACACGTATTACACTCCCTAGTGGTAGGAACACGTATTACATCACTTCCTCCCTAGTGGTAGGAACACGTATTACATCACTTCCTCCCTAGTGGTAGGAACACGTATTACACTCCCTAGTGGTAGGAACACGTATTACATCACTTCCTCCCTAGTGGTAGGAACACGTATTACATCACTTCCTCCCTAGTGGTAGGAACACGTATTACATCACTTCCTCCCTAGTGGTAGGAACATGTATTACATCACTTCCTCCCTAGTGGTAGGAACACGTATTACATCACTTCCTCCCTAGTGGTAGGAACATGTATTACATCACTTCCTCCCTAGTGGTAGGAACACGTATTACACTCCCTAGTGGTAGGAACACGTATTACATCACTTCCTCCCTAGTGGTAGGAACACGTATTACATCACTTCCTCCCTAGTGGTAGGAACACGTATTACATCACTTCCTCCCTAGTGGTAGGAACACGTATTACATCACTTCCTCCCTAGTGGTAGGAACACGTATTACATCACTTCCTCCCTAGTGGTAGGAACACGTATTACACTCCCTAGTGGTAGGAACATGTATTACACTCCCTAGTGGTAGAAACATGTATTACACTCCCTAGTGGTAGGAACATGTATTACACTCCCTAGTGGTAGGAACATGTATTACACTCCATAGTGGTAGAAACATGTATTACACTCCCTAGTGGTAGGAACATGTATTACACTCCCTAGTGGTAGGAACATGTATTACACTCCCTAGTGGTAGGAACATGTATTACACTCCCTAGTGGTAGAAACATGTATTACACTCCCTAGTGGTAGGAACATGTATTACACTCCCTAGTGGTAGGAACATGTATTACACTCCCTAGTGGTAGGAACATGTATTACACTCCATAGTGGTAGGAACATGTATTACACTCCCTAGTGGTAGGAACATGTATTACATCACTTCCTCCCTAGTGGTAGGAACACGTATTACATCACTTCCTCCCTAGCGGTAGGAACATGTATTACACTCCCTAGTGGTAGGAACATGTATTACATCACTTCCTCCCTAGTGGTAGGAACACGTATTACATCACTTCCTCCCTAGTGGCAAGGACTGTCTAAGAAGGACGAGACGCGAAGACAACATGGCGTCGTACGGGCGACGCCATGTTGCTCCATGGAAGGAAAGAAACATGCGCAATGGGCTATATGCAGCCAACACTTCCGTGTTCAGCTTCCTTGGTCTCAACTGCGCATGTTTCTTTCCTTCCATGGAGCACCATGGAGCAACATGGCGTCGCCCGTACGGTCTTCGCGTCCCGTCCTCTTTAGACAGTCCTTGCCTAGTGGTAGGAACATGTATTACATCACTTCCTCCCTAGTGGTAGGAACACGTATTACATCACTTCCTCCCTAGCGGTAGGAACATGTATTACATCACTTCCTCCCTAGTGGTAGGAACACGTATTACATCACTTCCTCCCTAGCGGTAGGAACATGCGTGACACATGGAGCTATAAAGGATAGAGACCGAACCGGAGCGTTAGCCCCTCCCCCAAGCTATTCATTTCAGTGGAAGTTGCTCAGTGGCGTTTTGAAGCACCCGGAAGTATAATTATAACTCAATGGCTCGAGCGAGCGGAAGTTTAGCCTAGCCTAGCCCCGGACCTCAATTTTGAGGTCCGGTGGCTTACGCACGTGACGCCATGAACGTCTGTCCACCTCCATTAAAGTTATGCAATTCCACATTTCGCCAGTAGGTAGTGGCGTCTTCAACGTTGGATAGCCTTACTGGGGGCTTGGCGTGACATCATCGTACCTGGAAGTTATGCAGGAACGCCCACTATATCACATCTATACCTATAGGCTGGGTACTGGATCACATCTATACCTATAGGCTGGGTACTGGATCACATCTATACCTATAGGCTGGGTACTGGATCACATCTATACCTATAGGCTGGGTACTGGATCACATCTAAACCTATAGGCTGGGTACTGGATCACATCTATACCTATAGGCTGGGTACTGGATCACATCTATACCTATAGGCTGGGTACTGGATCACATCTAAACCTATAGGCTGGGTACTGGATCACATCTATACCTATAGGCTGGGTACTGGATCACATCTATACCTATAGGCTGGGTACTGGATCACATCTATACCTATAGGCTGGGTACTGGATCACATCTATACCTATAGGCTGGGTACTGGATCACATCTATACCTATAGGCTGGGTACTGGATCACATCTATACCTATAGGCTGGGTACTGGATCACATCTATACCTATAGGCTGGGTACTGGATCACATCTATACCTATAGGCTGGGTACTGGATCACATCTATACCTATAGGCTGGGTACTGGATCACATCTATACCTATAGGCTGGGTACTGGATCACATCTATACCTATAGGCTGGGTACTGGATCACATCTATACCTATAGGCTGGGTACTGGATCACATCTATACCTATAGGCTGGGTACTGGATCACATCTATACCTATAGGCTGGGTACTGGATCACATCTAAACCTATAGGCTGGGTACTGGATCACATCTATACCTATAGGCGGGGTACTGGATCACATCTATACCTATAGGCTGGGTACTGGATCACATCTATACCTATAGGCTGGGTACTGGATCACATCTAAACCTATAGGCTGGGTACTGGATCACATCTATACCTATAGGCTGGGTACTGGATCACATCTATACCTATAGGCTGGGTACTGGATCACATCTATACCTATAGGCTGGGTACTGGATCACATCTATACCTATAGGCTGGGTACTGGATCACATCTATACCCATAGGCTGGGTACTGGAACACATCTAAACCTATAGGCTGGGTACTGGATCACATCTAAACCCATAGGCTGGGTACTGGATCACATCTATACCTATAGGCTGGGTACTGGATCACATCTAAACCTATAGGCTGGGTACTGGATCACAGCTATACCTATAGGCTGGGTACTGGATCACATCTATACCTATAGGCTGGGTACTGGATCACATCTAAACCTATAGGCTGGGTACTGGATCACATCTATACCTATAGGCTGGGTACTGGATCACATCTAAACCTATAGGCTGGGTACTGGATCACATCTAAACCTATAGGCTGGGTACTGGATCACATCTATACCTATAGGCTGGGTACTGGATCAAAATAAAGTCATAATGAATAAATGAAAAAAATCTGCACACCATTTGATGCTCCCAAAATATCTTTACTGGTAGGTAACGTTTCGGGCCGCAGCCCTTCCTCAGACCTTCAAGGAATGAGTAGACAACAATACATGTATATATATATATATATAGTGTGTGACGTACCACACCTGTGGCCCATCAACCATCAGTCCCAATCACCGTCACCGATCAGGTGACATATGTACAAGTCTCACAATATATTCATTGCACAAGATATACAAATAGATATATAGATATAAATTGATATACTGTACCAAAGCCCGCCCATATTGCATACCGTGTCCCGATTGGCCACACCAGTTCTCTGGTGTAGGAAATGGGCGTACAATTGAGCCTCTCCAGACCGTAATCCGCCGGCAGGCAATTTTTTTTTTGCCAACGGCTGATTCGGTCTGGCTTATTAGCCTAAGAGGCGCCTTTTGTCTACTCTAAATGCAAGTACAAAGTAGCACAACATTTTGCTGCCTCCTGCATCATGTGACATTTAGAAACCGGTGGTACGCAGGACGATTTCCAACGAGCGCTTCCAAACTCCAAACTCCAACACTCCAACACTCCAACACTCCAAACTCCAACACTCCAACACTCCAACACTCCAAACTCCAACACTCCAACACTCCAAACTCCAACACTCCTAACTCCAACACTCCTAACTCCAACACTCCAACACTCCAACACTCCAACACTCCAACACTCCAACACTCCAACACTCCAACACTCCAAACTCCAACACTCCAACACTCCAACACTCCAAACTCCAACACTCCTAACTCCAACACTCCTAACTCCAACACTCCAACACTCCAACACTCCAACACTCCAACACTCCAACACTCCAAACTCCAACACTCCAACACTCCAACACTCCAACACTCCAACACTCCAACACTCCAAACTCCAACACTCCAAACTCCAACACTCCAACACTCCAACACTCCAAACTCCAACACTCCAAACTCCAACACTCCAACACTCCAACACTCCAAACTCCAACACTCCAAACTCCAACACTCCAACACTCCAACACTCCAACACTCCAAACTCCAACACTCCAACACTCCAACACTCCAACACTCCAAACTCCAACACTCCTAACTCCAACACTCCAAACTCCAACACTCCAAACTCCAACACTCCAACACTCCAAACTCCAACACTCCAACACTCCAAACTCCAACACTCCAAACTCCAACACTCCAAACTCCAACACTCCTAACTCCAACACTCCAACACTCCAACACTCCAACACTCCAAACTCCAACACTCCAAACTCCAACACTCCTAACTCCAACACTCCAACACTCCAACACTCCAACACTCCAAACTCCAACACTCCTAACTCCAACACTCCAACACTCCAACACTCCAAACTCCTAACTCCAACACTCCAAACTCCAACACTCCAAACTCCAACACTCCAACACTCCAACACTCCAAACTCCAACACTCCAACACTCCTAACTCCAACACTCCAACACTCCAACACTCCAAACTACAACACTCCAACACTCCAACACTCCAACACTCCAACACTCCAACACTCCTAACTCCAACACTCCAAACTCCAACCTCCAAATCCAACACTCCTAACTCCAACACTCCAACACTCCAAACTCCAAACTCCAACACTCCAACACTCCAAACTCCAACACTCCAACACTCCAACACTCCAACACTCCAAACTCCAGCACTCCAACACTCCAACACTCCAACACTCCAACACTCCAACACTCCAAACTCCAACACTCCAACACTCCAAACTCCAACACTCCAACACTCCAACACTCCAACACTCCTAACTCCAACACTCCAACACTCCAACACTCCAACACTCCAACACTCCAACACTCCAACACTCCTAACTCCAACACTCCAACACTCCAACACTCCAACACTCCAACACTCCAACACTCCTAACTCCAACACTCCAACACTCCAACACTCCAACACTCCAACACTCCTAACTCCAACACTCCAAACTCCAACACTCCAACACTCCAACACTCCAACACTCCAACACTCCAACACTCCAAACTCCAACACTCCAACACTCCAACACTCCAACACTCCAACACTCCTAACTCCAACACTCCAACACTCCTAACTCCAACACTCCTAACTCCAACACTCCAACACTCCAACACTCCAACACTCCAACACTCCAACACTCCAAACTCCAACACTCCAACACTCCAACACTCCAAACTCCAACACTCCTAACTCCTAACTCCTAACTCCTAACTCCAACACTCCAACACTCCAACACTCCAACACTCCAACACTCCAACACTCCAACACTCCTAACTCCAACACTCCAACACTCCAACACTCCAACACTCCTAACTCCAACACTCCAAACTCCAACACTCCAAACTCCAACACTCCTAACTCCAACACTCCTAACTCCAACACTCCACACTCCAATACTCCAACACTCCAATACTCCAACACTCCTAACTCCAACACGCCAACACTCCTAACTCCAACACTCCAACACTCCAACACTCCTAACTCCAACACTCCTAACTCCAACACTCCTAACTCCAACACTCCAACACTCCTAACTCCAACACTCCTAACTCCAACACTCCTAACTCCAACACTCCTAACTCCAACACTCCAACACTCCTAACTCCAACACTCCTAACTCCAACACTCCTAACTCCAACACTCCTAACTCCAACACTCCTAACTCCAACACTCCATGCTGCTCAATGTTTTGCCACTCAGTCTAGATGATGGGGGCGTGTCCTGATGTGAAAATCATGCATGTGCAATACTCTCTAATGTTTCTGTTTAAAGGGAACAGTGACCTTGAACGCTACCAGATGGCCAATAAGAAGATCCCGTTCAAATACAGCCGGCCTGTGGAGGAGTGGCTTCAGGATAAAGGTACAGTACTGCATTTTAGAACCAGTGACGAAAACAACATAAAAACTAAATTAAAACTAAGCCATGATGACTAAAACTATGACTAAAACTATGACTAAAACTATGACTGAATATACTGACAATTTCGTCAAAAAATAGAAACTAGACTAAAATGTTAGGCAGGGACTAGTGGACAAGAGATCCAGTATAAGGCATTTTACACTTGGTTGCATGCTGAAAATAGCAGATCTACAAGCTCACAATTGTGAGCTTGTAGATCGGCTATTAACAGCAAGTGTAAAATCAGTCATTACGACGGCATCAAGGCCCGACAAAATAAATTTTAGTCGACTAAAATCGTATGACATTTAGTCGACTAAAACTAGACTAAACACTAAAACATTCCGGGTGACGAAAATGTGTACAAGACTAAATTAAATCTATTCAAGAGACTCTAGGACTAAAACAACACTGTTTAGACCTCTGTTCTGAGACTAGGACTAAAACAACACTGTTTAGACCTCTGTTCTGAGACTAGGACTAAAACAACACTGTTTAGACCTCTGTTCTGAGACTAGGACTAAAACAACACTGTTTAGACCTCTGTTCTGAGACTAGGACTAAAACAACACTGTTTAGACCTCTGTTCTGAATCTATTCAAGAGACTCTAGGACTAAAACAACACTGTTTAGACCTCTGTTCTGAGACTAGGACTAAAACAACACTGTTTAGACCTCTGTTCTGAGACTAGGACTAAAACAACACTGTTTAGACCTCTGTTCTGAGACTAGGACTAAAACAACACTGTTTAGACCTCTGTTCTGAGACTAGGACTAAAACAACACTGTTTAGACCTCTGTTCTGAGACTAGGACTAAAACAACACTGTTTAGACCTCTGTTCTGAGACTAGGACTAAAACAACACTGTTTAGACCTCTGTTCTGAGACTAGGACTAAAACAACACTGTTTAGACCTCTGTTCTGAATCTATTCAAGAGACTAGGACTAAAACAACACTGTTTAGACCTCTGTTCTGAATCTATTCAAGAGACTAGGACTAAAACAACACTGTTTAGACCTCTGTTCTGAATCTATTCAAGAGACTAGGACTAAAACAACACTGTTTAGACCTCTGTTCTGAATCTATTCAAGAGACTAGGACTAAAACAACACTGTTTAGACCTCTGTTCTGAATCTATTCAAGAGACTAGGACTAAAACAACACTGTTTAGACCTCTGTTCTGAGACTAGGACTAAAACAACACTGTTTAGACCTCTGTTCTGAGACTAGGACTAAAACAACACTGTTTAGACCTCTGTTCTGAGACTAGGACTAAAACAACACTGTTTAGACCTCTGTTCTGAGACTAGGACTAAAACAACACTGTTTAGACCTCTGTTCTGAGACTAGGACTAAAACAACACTGTTTAGACCTCTGTTCTGAGACTAGGACTAAAACAACACTGTTTAGACCTCTGTTCTGAGACTAGGACTAAAACAACACTGTTTAGACCTCTGTTCTGAGACTAGGACTAAAACAACACTGTTTAGACCTCTGTTCTGACGCTTCATTCATTCAAGAGACTAGGACTAAAACAACACTGTTTAGACCTCTGTTCTGACGCTGCATTCATTCATTCATTCATTCATTCATTCATTCATTCATTCATTCATTCATTCATTCATTCATTCATGTATATTTTTATATTGAAACCCTGGCTTACATTCTAGAATAAAGAAAAGGAGAAATTCTGCATGCCATTTTTAATGTTTCCAAATTAATTTATTACTAAACAGTTTTAATTTATTACCAAATACCGGTAAAAAAAAACATGTTTCGGCCTGTGTGGCCTTTGTCAGTTATACATTTTAAAATGAATGACAGCATCCATCCATCCATCCATCCATCTTCAACCGCTTATCTGTAGTCGTGTCGCGGGGGCAACAGCTCCACCAGAGAGCTCCAGACTTCCCTCTCCAGAGCAACATTGGTGACTTCCTCCTGGGGGATCCCGAGGCATTCCAAGGCCAGTGAGTCAATGTAATCCCTGGTCCTTGGTCTTCCCCGGGGTCTCCTCCCAGTGGAGATATAATCCATCTGGTCCTTGGTCTGACCCGGGGTCTCCTCCCAGTGGAGATATAATCCATCTGGTCCTTGGTCTGCCCCGGGGTCTCCTCCCAGTGGAGATATAATCCATCTGGTCCTTGGTCTGCCCCGGGGTCTCCTCCCAGTGGAGATATAATCCATCTGGTCCTTGGTCTGACCCGGGGTCTCCTCCCAGTGGAGATATAATCCATCTGGTCCTTGGTCTGCCCCGGGGTCTCCTCCCAGTGGAGATATAATCCATCTGGTCCTTGGTCTGCCCCGGGGTCTCCTCCCAGTGGAGATATAATCCATCTGGTCCTTGGTCTGCCCCGGGGTCTCCTCCCAGTGGAGATATAATCCATCTGGTCCTTGGTCTGCCCCGGGGTCTCCTCCCAGTGGAGATATAATCCATCTGGTCCTTGGTCTGCCCCGGGGTCTCCTCCCAGTGGAGATCAATCTGGTCCTTGGTCTGCCCCGGGGTCTCCTCCCAGTGGAGATATAATCCATCTGGTCCTTGGTCTGCCCCGGGGTCTCCTCCCAGTGGAGATATCATCCATCTGGTCTTTGGTTTGCCCCGGGGTCTCCTCCCAGTGGGACGTGCCTCGAGGACCTCCCTAGGGAGACGCCCGAGAGGCATCCTAACCAGATGCCCCGAAACCACCTAAGATGGCTCCTTTCCAGGCGAAGAAGCAGCGACTCTACTCCGAGTCTCTCTCGTGTGACTGAACTGCTGACATTCTAAAATGACCTTCTCCCTCAGGTCGTCAGCTGACCATCTCCAACACTCAGGCTGTGTTAATGACCTCTGACTTCTCTGACCTTTGCCCTCAGGTCGTCAGCTGACCATCTTCAACACTCAGGCTACGATCAGCGTCGGGGGAAGTGACCGTGGACGACCCTTCCAGGGACAGCTGTCCGGTCTCTACTACAACGGACTGAAGGTCAGTGATGGAAGTATCTAAGTACATTTACTCTGTACTGTAATCTATGTAAAGGTGTATGAATGTGTGTGTGAATGTGGTGAATGTAATGCACAATCTATGTAAAGGTGTGTGAATGTGTGTGTGTGAATGTGGTGAATGTAACAGTCTATGTAAAGGTGTGTGAGTGAGTTCTACTAGGTCATGTGACCCAGTGATCATGTGACCTCCAGGTGCTCAACATGGCCGCCGAGGCCAACGCCAACATCGCGGTGAACGGCAGCGTGCGGCTGGTGGGGGAGGTGCCCTCCGGAGGGGGTGGGGCCGGAGCCCGCAGCACGGCCACGCCCAACGAGCTGTCCACCACCTTCATAGAGACGACCACCACCCTGTCGACGACCACCACCCGAAAACACCGCTCCCCTCCCACTGTACAGGTAAACCACCGCCCCCCTCCCACCCTACAGGTAAACCACCGCCCCCCTCCCACTGTACAGGTAAACCACCGCTCCCCTCCCACCCTACAGGTAAACCACCACTCCCCTCCCACCCTACAGGTAAACCACCGCCCCCCTCCCACCCTACAGGTAAACCACCGCCCCCCTCCCACTGTACAGGTAAACCACCGCCCCCCTCCCACTGTACAGGTAAACCACCGCCCCCCTCCCACTGTACAGGTAAACCACCACTCCCCTCCCACTGTACAGGTAAACCACCGCCCCCCTCCCACTGTACAGGTAAACCACCGCCCCCCTCCCACTGTACAGGTAAACCACCGCCCCCCTCCCACCCTACAGGTAAACCACCGCCCCCCTCCCACTGTACAGGTAAACCACCGCCCCCCTCCCACTGTACAGGTAAACCACCGCTCCCCTCCTACTCTGCAGGTACACACACACACACACACACACACACACACACACACACACACACACACACACAAAAGAAAAAACGTGTCAAGGGCTAAATGCAGTGAGAAATAAATCTGTCAGTAAATTAGTTAAGAACACGTTAAGACTGTGATCGTCCTGTGTTGTTGCAGCACATCTTAACATGTTCAACAAAGAACATGTTAAGCACATGTTAAGAACAAAGAACATGTTAAGAACAAAGAACATGTTAAGAACAAAGAACATGTTAAGAACATGTTACAATAATATTGTATTGTATGTTGTTTCTGTGTTGTGATGTTCTGTGTGGACCTAAGGAAGACTAGCGACCGCACCAGCGGAAGCTAATGGGGATCTGAATAAAGAATAAAGAACATGTTAAGAACATGTTAAGAACAAAGAACATGTTAAGAACAAAGAACATGTTAAGAACATGTTAAGAACAAATAACATGTTAAGAACATGTTAAGAACATGTTAAGACTGATCGTTCCGTGTCGTTTCAGCACATGTTAAGAACATGTTAAGAACATGTTAAGACTGATCGTTCCGTGTCGTTTCAGCACATGTTAAGAACATGTTAAGAACATGTTAAGAACATGTTAAGACTGATCGTTCCGTGTCGTTTCAGCACACGTCGGACGACATCGTTTCGTCGGCCGAGTGTTCGAGCGACGACGAGGATCTGGAGGAGTGTGAGACCGGACATGCAGGTGGGCTAGGTTAGTTTGACTCTGTTTGCCTTTCACCCATTGGCTCCCTGCGGAGCTGCTGCTCACCCATTGGCTCCCAGAGAGCTGCTGCTCACCCATTGGCTCCCTGAGGGTCCCAAAAAGACGATAGTAATAAACATGGTCAAAGCATCGCACCCCCCCATGGCTTCACAAAGTGTAACTCCATGAGCAGAGCTAGCTAGCTACAGGCTAACCGCTAACAGGGGTTCCCAAACGATGGGCCATTTTTATGGGACGTCAGTAAAATATAAAGGTTTTTATTTTATCTTGTATGTGCTTTTCCGTGAAAAATAATATATAAATAAATAAATAAACTTTAAAGTCATAACATTTTCTAAAGATTTTCAGAAATGATCAAAGAACAAATTTATGAAAAAGAAAAAAAGACTTAAAACAAGTGCTATGAATGAGAGCATTAGGAGCTTAATTCATAATGTATTTTCGATGTTGTAAGTCCGGGTCTTTAGGAGAGGAGTTGTTTGTGGTTTGGGAACCCACTGGCTCAGCGTGCAGTCTGGGTGAAGCTAGAAAGATCGGTCAGACTCAGACTGACGCGTCGCGTGATGGTAAACTACGTCAAAGGCTTTAGACGCATCACTGGTGACAGTTTATTGAGTCGAAGGCTTTAGACACATCACTGGTGACAGTAAACACTAAAGTTCCATGTGTGTAATGAGCTACACTTGCCCATGGGGTCTTCCGAAGTGGCTAACATGCTCACCCACACGCATGCTAATTTTGCTAAGCTCTCTTTAGTGATGAGGGAATGAGAGTTAGGAACATAAATAAAAATCTCTCATAGTCAAAGTGCAAAATTAGCATGGCCGTGAGCCATGTTCTCTGCATTGATGCTTCAAAATGTATCTCTTTGTGTCTTAATTTGACTTGTTTTCTTTACTTTCTTTCCACCTTTTCTTTTGCATTTTGACACGAGATACATTTTGAGAATTTCTTACTTTTTCTTAAAGTTTCCTTTTGAAGCCAGACTGCAGTTGTTATATCTATACTAATATAAGAATAAGTAATATGTGTATATATTAAGAAGCAATTAAACAAGGGTTTACTTTCATTTTTGTCATGTTTGTTTTAATTTCTCATTTGTGTGTTTATTTTGCACATGATTCGGAGGCTTGGCTTGTTGACGACATGCAAGAGAGAACATGTTGACGACATGCAAGAGAGAACATGTTGACGACATGCAAGAGAGAACAGATATCATGGGATTTCTGTGTACATAGTTTCCGTTTTAGTTTTTTTTTGTTATACTTTGACTTTCTAGGTGAACTTTGCTATTTCTGCCGACTTTTACAATCCGGATAATTTATTAAAACGATAACGACAACGATGTGAGGATGTAGAATTTCAAATCATCATTTCCTACATGGTCTTCTTTTGAGAGAATTTGGGAATTTCCATGTGTATTTAATATTACTTTTATTGTCATAATTATTGTCATAATTGTAATGGTCTAAAAAGTATTTTATTTAAGTATTTAAATATAATAATCAAATACAATATAATGTGATTTTACTTCAAATTGTGATAGTAATTCTACTCCACATGCACCTCAGGCGCAAATATTATTATTTCTGTTTCCTCCACCATAATCACTCGCCAGCTTTAGTAAGAAGATGCTTTGGATTATTTTGTTTTACAAAACAGCTAATAAGCAATAATATGTACAGTTATTATATTACTATATATATATTACTATATATATTACTATATATATATTACTAATAATACAGCTATAAGCAATAATATGTGACCTGATTTGACTGAGAGCCTGCCATCGTGCAGCCTCCAGCTTTTCACCAGAGGAGAAAAACTAAATGTATTTATATTTTATCCAAAATTAGTTCATATCACAGGCAGACTCTTTACATACTAGAGGATGTCTGTAATAAATGAGTTAATATCACAGGCAGACTCTTCACATACTAGAGGATGTCTGTAATAAATGAGTTAATATCACAGGCAGACTCTTCACATACTAGAGCATGTCTGTAATAAGTGAGTTAATATCACAGGCAGACGCTTCACACACTAGAGGATGTCTGTAATAAGTGAGTTAATATCACAGGCAGACTCTTCACATACTAGAGCATGTCTGTAATAAGTGAGTTAATATCACAGGCAGACGCTTCACACACTAGAGGATGTCTGTAATAAGTGAGTTAATATCACAGGCAGACTCTTCACATACTAGAGGATGTCTGTAATAAATTAGTTAATATCACAGGCAGACTCTTCACATACTAGAGGATGTCTGTAATAAGTGAGTTAATATCACAGGCAGACTCTTCACATACTAGAGGATGTCTGTAATAAATTAGTTAATATCACAGGCAGACTCTTCACATACTAGAGCATGTCTGTAATAAGTGAGTTAATATCACAGGCAGACGCTTCACACACTAGAGGATGTCTGTAATAAATGAGTTAATAGCACAGGCAGACTCTTCACATACTAGAGCATGTCTGTAATAAATTAGTTAATATCACAGGCAGACTCTTCACATACAAGAACATGTCTGTAATAAGTGTCAGAGCTGAAATCGACATGTAAATATGAAATAAATGCTTAATTCTTAACTTGCCATCTACGTACCACCTTTTACGTACCAGGTTTTTTTAAAAAGGTCATTCCCAGATTCTCCCATTAGGAGGCGCTGTGCAGCAGAGACACTACCACAATCCATCCAGTCAGTCAGTCAGTCAGTCATCATGTCATGATGACGTCATGATGACATCATGATGTCTGCACAGAAATTCACACCATTCTGAACTCCTTTAACCCTGCCCCTCCCCCCCGACTGTCCACTTGACCTGTGGTCAGCTGTACGACCTTTGACCTCTGGTCAGCTGCATGCTCTGTGTTTTGTTTCTCATTTTCCGTCGCTATAGGGGGGGGGGGGGGGGGGGGGGGGGGGGAGATTCGGGGGGGGGGGAACCTTGTAGATCAAAACAAAAAGAAAGATTTTACGGGCAAAGGCCTTATATTTAAAAAAAATCACACCCATGTGAAATGAGAGGCGCTGTTGTCATCGTACATCGATTTATGTTAGCGGACATTTTGACATTGCTACATAAGGTAGCAATGTCAAAATGTTTTCCCTTCAACGTGAAGTTGGCGTTTAATGTTTTGATGTTTAATTTACGTCATAATTAGCGGAATGATCAGCTCATACTGGCATCATCTCATACTGGCCAATCAGAATGCCTGTTGCCTGTGATTGGTTGGCTGATTTTCTCGTCTACATATGACGTAAATTTTGCCTTCAATGTCAACAGCGTTTAAAGTTTTCATCGTAATTTACGTCATATTTAGCGGAATTTTGACAATTTCTCCATTCATTGTCAAATCTTGAGACGTGTGGGGCCAAAACCTGTATATAGGAGGGGCTTAAAGCTGTATATACTATATAGGAGGGGCTTAAAGCTGTATATAGGAGGGGCTTAAAGCTGTATATAGGAGGGGCTTAAAGCCGTATATAGGAGGGGCTTAAAGCTGTATATAGGAGGGGCTTAAAGCTGTATATAGGAGGGGCCTAAAGCTGTATATAGGAGGGGCCTAAAGCTGTATATAGGAGGGGCTTAAAGCTGTATATAGGAGGGGCTTAAAGCTGTATATAGGACGGGCTTAAAGCTGTATATAGGAGGGGCTTAAAGCTGTATATAGGAGGGGCTTAAAGCTGTATATAGGAGGGGCATAAAGCTGTATATAGGAGGGGCCTAAATCTGTATATAGGAGGGGCTTAAAGCTGTATATAGGAGGGGCCAAAAGCTGTATATAGGAGGGGCCTAAAGCTGTATATAGGAGGGGCCTAAAGCTGTATATAGGAGGGGCCTAAAGCTGTATATAGGAGGGGCTTAAAGCTGTATATAGGAGGGGCTTAAAGCTGTATATAGGAGGGGCCTAAAGCTGTATATAGGAGGGGCTTAAAGCTGTATATAGGAGGGGCCTAAAGCTGTATATAGGAGGGGCCTAAAGCTGTATATAGATGGGGCTTAAAAATAGAAGCCTCATTGGGCGCTGCAGTTAATTGGAGCGACCTCATTGGCCTCATTGGTTGTGACACGCCTAAGCATGGGGGCGGGGCTCCGCAGCGCTCTCCGCCAATCACCGCATGCTGTGGTAGTGGTTCTCAAAGTGTGGTCCGGGGACCCCCAGTGGTCCCTGAGGGGGTTCCAGGGGGTCCCCCAAATGATCGATAGCTAGGAGAGAAGTTACAGACCCGTAAGGGTCCATTTGGTTCCATGTGTTACACTCTCAGAGTTACAGACCTGTAAGGGTCCATTTGGTTCCATGTGTTACACTCTCAGAGTCACAGACCTGTAAGGGTCCATTTGGTCCCCAGATGGTCCCCAGGTGGTCCCCAGACCAGAGCTTGAGGACCACTCTGCTTCTGAGCCTGACTTATAAACATGGTCACAAGTCACTGGAAACGGTAGATCTCCAAGCTCACCGCCTATGACACGGTGTGAGTCAGCGTGAGCTTGCAGATCTGCTGTTTAGACATCAGGCATGATGTCATCAGGCATGATGTATTCATTACTTTATGTTTAAAACCACATGATTGTCTTTTTGTGATCACTTCAATATACTCTCTCTCTCACTCTCTCTATCTCGCTCGCTCTCTCGCTCGCTCTCTCTCTCTCTCGCTCTCGCTCTCTCTCTCTCTCTCTCTCTCTTTCTCTCTTTCTCTCTATGTCTCTCGTCCTTACATCATTAAAGTGGTTGTGTTCTCTGTGGTGAAAACTGTCTTCCAGGGGGTCCGGGGACCACCAGTGATCC